>NW_006768830.1:454394-455820 GCF_000204055.1 Melampsora larici-populina 98AG31
AATAAAGCAGCAAAATGAGTACTTGACTGGTTTTTTTTTGGTGATCAAATGATGAGCTTTCATGTTATAATCTTTCTCATGGCCCTATCATACAAGTTGTAGGTAATTCATATTATGTTTTGAGCAGTTGGAGCAGCACAATACTGCTACTATATTGGTATTGTGACAGTATCGTGCAGTATCGCCTAGACCCACAATACCAGATACAGTATCGATATCGTAACGGTATTGTGATACGTTACCCAGGTCAGGTCCTTATAGGTATCGCAGTTTTGATACTGGTATCGAGTATCGTAACTAAAAGCGATATAATACTCAATACACATTTTGATGGTATCAAACTTCCGATACTATACCCGGTATCTGCAATACGATACCGGTATCGTAACTGTGGCACCGTTGCTAAAAGACCCGGTCACACTTGGAGGGAAGCAAGAGACACACTCCGTAGAGGTCCATCCTTGGGCGGAACTCTTGCTTTTTGTGGAGAGATCTCTTTGGGGATCTTGCTATGGTAGTTGACTCTCAGCTCCCTCCGTACATGTTTTTTGTATAAGTTTGTTGATTTCAAAAACTACGCCAGGGTGGGTGGGAGTATTTAAAAGTTTGTTAGTATGTATAAGATTTTTAATGTAGGAATTAGCTTTAAGGGTGTATGCAGTGAGGATAGAGAGTTGGCTGAAATTCAGAAAAGGAAACATGGTCACAGTGTTGAGGAGGAGGAAGTAGTTTGGCTCAAAGCTATATCCTTTGTATACTTGGATGATCTTGAGCGCTTGTGAGATCCTTCATATCCGTGCATTGATTAGCAATTTACACCGGATTGGTCTGTGATCTTACAATTTCCAATTCATTCCCCTTTCATTCAATCCATTCTCATGATGTTACTTTCTCCATGGAGACATCTAGCAGCAAGGAGTAATTAACAGAAAAAGGCAGTGAATCAAGTCTTCAATATTTAGTAGATGTGGGTGCAAAAATGGGGGTGAAGACTAACCTAAAAAAAACTCCATGATTTTGCCAACAAATTGACATATTTTGGTGGTGTTCCCAGAGCTCACGGAGGTACACTGAATTCCATTCTCAAGTGGAGAGGGAGTGTCAAAGATAGATGGGATGTCACAAGGTAAACAGAGGACATCTGGGTACCATGGAGTTTGGAGAGTAATGGAGAGGAAAAATTTCTCCTCTTTCCACTCTCACAATTCTATCCCGCACTTTCTAATTGACACTCCTGAAATCTGGATTCTTTGTAGAAAAATTTCTCTGAAAATTTTTTTCTTTAAAAACCCACCCACCACCCAGGGGGTTGAGACGCATGATCTTATCAGGCCTGTTCTCTCCTCAAAGGTGGGGAGCATAGGGAGGGGGTTCTCAACCCCATCCTAGCCCTATTCCACCTTTGAGACTACCCCCACACCACACC
>NW_006768830.1:457797-459666 GCF_000204055.1 Melampsora larici-populina 98AG31
TTTTCATTTCTTAACCTTTACTCGGTCATGTGAGGAAGTGGAAGCTAAAGCGGTTGTGGGATTTATGTAGCCCGAGGAAGGTCCTTACAACTCATTTACTTGCAAGTGGTGTGGCGAGGATGCACGAGCGAGCGGTGGTTCTCCTACCAATCTTTTTGTTCACCGCGATGGCGCCAAACAAGCAAGTAAATCAGGAAAGCCTGGTTGCAAAATGCGCCATCGAGCTATTGCTGCTGGTTGTCGGCTTCCCAAGACAGCTTTTGAGAAACGCCAAATTGCCAGTCAAGTTGAAAAGGCCAACTCAACCCAGCTTAGCATGGACTCTTTTACTCACAAGCAATCTCGATTCTCCAACTCCATCTTGAACCAAATGATCGGATACTGGGTTATTCGCACATCTCAGCCTTGGCTCCGAATGGAAGATGAGGCCCTTCGCGCCTGTTTTCGATATGCAAATCCTCAAGCCCAGGTTTATGGTCGAACATGGGTAGCTGCCTTTGCTCATAAAGCATACCTTGGCCTTCGAACATCAGTCATTTCTGAACTTCAAGTAAGTTGATCATCTTCTTTATGTTTTGATATTGTCTTTCTGATTCGTTTGATCACAGGATCTTGATTCAAAGTTCGGATTAGTGCTTGATGCTTGGACTTCACCACGTAACCGTTATGGATTCATATCGGCTTCAGTCACGTACGTCAACAAGGATTGGGAGTTTGTAACCCGCCATCTTTCGATGAAGATGATAGCGTGGCATCACAAAGGGGAGTGGCTAGCAGAGCCTTTGGTGAATGTTCTTGTCAAACACAAGCTTTATACCAAGATCAGTCTTTCTTTCTATCTTTGTCTTAATCTTTTGTGCTGAGGCTGACATCCGACTTTGTAATTTCACATGATTTCTCAGACCCATGATTCAGGTAGCAACAACGATACTTGTGCTCGTGCTATGAAAGCTCGACTCACCAAGGCTGCTGAGGACAATCTTCAGCACTTCGATTGGGACCCAACTACCGATCGAGTCCGGTGTGCAGGCCATAAAGTGGCTCTCATAGTCAACGCTGGACTTCAAGCGCTGGGTATCAAAGCACCACCACCACCACTTGTCAAGTCCAGCATCCTTGGCGAATTTCCTTTACCTGAGCACACCATGCCAACAATCACCGAGGAAGACAAAGAAGATGAAGAATCAGCAAAAGACCAATTGCATCCAACAGACGAGCAAGAAGACAGCGATGAGGAGGACGACCTGGAAATGTCAAACGTACCTGGAACCGATGCTGGTGATCAATGGTATGGCATCATTGATGGGCCTTTTGAGGAACCTTTGGATGTTCCAGCCACCAACCGTAACGAGTCGAATGCAGTATATCAGTTGACTCAGCAGGTAAGTTCTCTCGAAATACTTGATATTTCACTTTTTATACTGATGACTAATGTAATTTAACTTAGCTCGATGACATTGCTCGAAAAATCGGTGGTTCATCAAGGATGTTATGTGTCTTTGATGCTACTTGTTCCAGCATGGGAGTCTCGTTCCCTCGACCAATTCCTGGATACGGTATCCGATGGAACATCAAGTTACAATGCTGGGACCGTTTGTATAAAGCAAGAGAGGTATGTATTGATCCCTCAATATCATCCGCTTTTATCCACTGCTCACCCCTTTATTATGAATGATACCTGTTACAGGTTATTGATCGGATGCTTAAGGACGACCAGCTGGAGGTTTCAAAAGACAAAAATAAGAAGAAAACCAGCCCAAGCGAACAGCCTTCTGATCCTTACTCCAATCGTCCTCGACACCCAGTGTTACGTTTGCCCGGAGCACGTGTGAGGACTGTCGTCTCGGGTAACTTGCGCGCCCTTTTTTT
>NW_006768830.1:459766-463790 GCF_000204055.1 Melampsora larici-populina 98AG31
GTGATCATAACTCAGTATCAAGAGTTAAGATGCTTATAACACATAACGTACGTAACACATACATGTAATTAAGTATTACTAGTAATGATTATAACACTCATCAATAGAAAACCCTGAACCAGAGTAGTGATACAAACAAATATCACTACAATTAGGTTTAGAGACGAGAGTATATGAACCTCCCCTCTCAGCTTTCAAGAAAAGTCTCCCAAGCATTTTATTACACACCTCTTTTAAAGAACCCTTTAAAGCTCTATTGAAGTACAAAATCAAAAGTCTTATAATTATAAGACTAGTGATTCACTTCATATCTTTAAAGCAGATTCCTGACTGAAAGAAAAGTAATTTCATTCTTCATTTTTTGGATCCACTACTTTTACTAAGTAGAACTCCTTCAAGTTCTAGGTTAGTAACCTTCCAATAAGCTTCCAGGTCAGTCACCTTCAGAACAACTACAGGTTAGTGACCTTCTGAACAACTACAAGTTGGTGAATTTATAATAACTAGATTTGTGACCTTCACCTCACTCTTCAATCTGTCAAATTGAAGATGGAAGGAAAGCCTTGGATCTAGCGTTCTATAATTATAATTGCTATAATTAAACTCTTTCCTTGTCTCTCTCTCCTTTATGCTTTTTCTGTTTCAAAGACCTTATATTTGAAATATAGTTATAATTAGTAACAATTGAAACCCATCTCTTCATTTTAGTGAGCAGTGAGCACTCCCTTGAGTACCCAACCCTCACAATAACTTTACCTAAAGACCTTGAAGCCTTATTAACAGTCCCCAACTACTGGTCACTGGCATGCAAATGCATCCCATGACTTCAAAATGTTTCCAAGACACTTCAGTTTTGAATGTGTCTGCCATCAAGTTGTTACTAGCACATCAGCAGCAGGCTGCCGTTTTCAAAGGCTCAAAGTACAAAAGGTATGTTGTTACACTAGACCTAGTTATTTAATGTTTTCTCTCATTCTGATTGATACTCATGATCATCTCACAACATCAGTAAATTTTCATACATTCTCCCATGGCTAGCTAGTCATGAACATGATTGATGATCTTGAGATGAAATTTCTGTACAAACCATTTTCTTAGATTTTGTAAGACCTAAACTATCAGCATCTCTATCTCTATTCTCAAGATTTGAAGTACTTCCCCCTTGAGTGTTTCTTGCAGGAAAATAGCATTTGACTTAAAATCACATTTGATTGTTTTATTTTGAATGTTATTGGATTGTTTTGATTCAAATCAAAACCTGTTTCATAAATCACATTTCTACATTAATACCAACCATTCTGCTCACTTTTATCTAAATTGCTTGAAAAAAAAAATTCACAACAGTTGTATCTCTTTCAACAATCAATCTTCCAAAATCTAGTTCTATCATCTCATCTCTTAAGAATTTTTCCGCTTTAGATGAATTCATTATTTGTATTCTGATTATTTGTACTATAATCATTTTGAAAAAATTGGCTAATATAAGCAGCTCATTTGACAATCATCACAAATCATCACACTTTGACAATACATTACATTCCACTTTATCTTTTCACTTTATCATAGAATCATAGAATCATAATAATCAGATATTAAAAACCAAATAAAGTTATCCCTTGTCTTTTTCACTAAGTAAGACAATTTCTTTTCTCATTTAACTAAAACATAGCACCTAAGACCTTCAAAACACCAATTACATGTCAAGACTCCAGACTCCAATCTTCTCATTCTGCAGATTCATAGTTCATTTAGGGGATACAAAGTAGAAAGCCGGGCACGTGCCCGGGCATGTGCCCACAAGTCCAGATCCCAATTTTACAGCCAAAATTCGGGATGTGGACTTCCCAGCACATGCCCGGCTACGTGTCCACAAGTTCAGATCCCGATTTTACAGCCAAAATTCACTTTGACGCACTACCTACAAGGATTTATGACTAGATGAGAGTGAAGCATGGAAGTTGGACGTAAAGTTTGAGACGATTCAGTGAATAATTGGATCTCATGAGTTCCTCATGCAAAACTTCAAAACAGCAATGTAGTTTACAATTCAGCAAGTCTCGAGAGGTTCAGAGAGGTAGATAGGCCGGCGCTGAAAGTGCTTTGCAAATCAACAAAGCTGACCTTTCTTTACTTCACCGAACCGAAGTTCTCGCATGCTTACTCTATCAACTTGCATAGACCAGAGCTACATGAAGTACCATGTATGTATGCACCAACCAGGAGAATCCCCTTAATCAGCTCGTCAGTTTTCTGTCTATGCGTGGTCTTCCTCCCCGCCAATCATTTTGGTAAATGATTCCAAGATCTTTTGAATATGTACATCTGAGTATGTAGGTCTAAAACAAATGCTATGACCTCATCGCGTTCTAATATGTCGATTTTCAGTGGAGTGTGGATGAAGAAAGAATCGTACGTCACTACATCAATTAAATGAATTGGAGTGTGAACAAAAGATGTATGACCTCCTCGCATTCTTCATCGCGCTCTATTATATTGACTTACTAGAGCTTGTGACTTATATTGAAGGGCGATTGAAGAAAGATCTGTAAACTAGTACAGATCGATTCGGAGCGTCGAGGTTATAGCGTGATGATCATTGATCAGTGACTAGCTATCTGAGCTATCATTATCAGCAGGTGTATGAGCTGGAAGCGTGAACGACATGAGCCAAGCGGTGAAAATGTGCCAACTGGAAAGGTATAAAGAGGCTCAATCATCGCCCCTTTCCTCTCATTCAGCATCCTCAACCACTTCAACTTCACAACAACACTTGCATTTCAACTTTGCATTGCTTCTGGTTTAAGCTTTATTCGATTCCATTCAATCAAATCATATTTCATCATGCTTTTCTTCAAAACCATCATCTTTGCCACTCTCGTCGGTAAGCAAACTCATCAAACACTATCATATTCGGTCTTTGCCTGATATGTATCTGACTTTTATATTCTGATTGGCCAATTTAGCCGCGATTTCTGCTGATTGTGGTAGTGAACAGTGAGCTTCATGTTTGATCAGTGGTCTAGGTTTTGTAGTCGCTGATGTAAGTCCATCACAATAACAGAGGAGTTGATCCAACAAAGACAGTAGGAAGTCGTCGTCGATCTGTGATCGGATATCCACGCAACATCAAGCGGGAGTAAGTGCTTATCTGTACTTTTGACTAAAAGTCTTTCCAGGTGAAATTAAAGAACCAAGATGCCTTACTGACACGTAACCGTGCATCCCTCCCTCGTCAGGAACTCTGCTGAGCGCACTCAACATACTGAAAACAACAAGCTTCGTCGAGATGAAGGTGAGAACATGCGTCAACAAAATCAGAATCAGATGACAAACCAACTATAATCAAGTGACGAGTGACGAGTGAGTGTCTATGATTCAACCTAACGCCATTCTCCGGTTGATTAAGAGTCTTTACTGACTTATCAACCCTTCAGTACCATTATCTAACACTCAGGCTAACGATGCACGAACAAAATATCAATGAGTTCATCTCTGCACATTGAATCTTGATATCACGCGGCTGGTTTTCTGCTTTGATTCGTTACATCTTGTTCTTTGTACATATTTTTTTTTGGTGTGATATATGTATCCCTCGTGCAGCTGGTTTTTCTTGTTTTTTTGCTCATTATACCATATTTGGCAATAAAAGTTATGTTTCCCAAGTATTTTGACTTCGATTGGTTCAACTTTCTCCATGAGCGAGTCTGATACACTATCATGAGAATATTCATATTGGGCAGCCTTGTCTGGATTACTTGGCGAACCGTCTAGCATCCACAGTCACAATCTCATAATTTTGACTTGCATTCAAAGTTAATATTCCTTTTAACTCCGGGCTCTCAGCCTTATGCTACCCTACCTAGGATACCCTAAGTTGAGAGTACTGTGGGGGGGGGTGTCCAGAGCCGCGGGGTGTACCGGGTGCGTCCGCGGGGCGCTATTTCTAGTGCCCTGCGTGTTCAGACGACCTGGTCCACGCCGTGCTCTGAGCCGCGTAAAGTGCCTGAAGGGCGCCGGAGGACTT
>NW_006768830.1:464109-464760 GCF_000204055.1 Melampsora larici-populina 98AG31
CATCCAACAGTCACAATCTCATAATTTTGACTTGCATTCAAAGTTAAACGCTCCATCTTAGGCCGCTTTTGATATTCCTCACGGAGAAGCTTAGTCATGGTAGAGTGTCGTCCGCATGGTAGATTTCACTTTTCTCGTCATCTGAAAACTAGCAAACTGATACCCCAAGAGCTAATCGCCATACCCTAATTTGCCTATTTTCTCGATCCTACCATGACCTTCTTCAGCTTTTATAATTGAAGTACACCCGCTCGGAGCAAATGGTAGAGCACTCAAAGGCAATACTTCATCTAAAAGCTTGTTCCAAAAGTTGCACTCCCCTTCGTACAATTTCAAAGGTCCACAATATGAAAGAAATGACCTGAACACTCTCAACAAAAGCAACAGTCGGACGAGCATTTTGAGTCCAGGACTTTTATATAGATGATTTGGCCATAAAATCATGCTGAGTATACCATTCAGCCCCCCTTTCATACCACGGGCAAATACCATATATATCAAACGCGCACGCTTTTGCTGAAGCCCTTATAAGGATCCAAAGATTGATCTAAAACAACTCGAACTCTACTCAGAAACTCGCAAAGTTAGGCCTTATAATGAGTCTAATCACATCCGTCACCAAGACTAACAAAGCAATCAAATACGCCCAAC
>NW_006768830.1:464860-499967 GCF_000204055.1 Melampsora larici-populina 98AG31
CAATAAAATCGGCTCTGGAGCCTATGCATCTGTCTGGTTAGCTTATTCACTGACACACCGAACTCATTGTGCCATCAAAATGATTCACGAGCATTCACACTCTCGTCTACACGCACCTCTACCACCACTCATCGCCAAAGAAGTGTCAGCAATCCAAATTGGTAGTGGATGTCGCTTCATCATTGATCATATAACAACTGTTTATCAAGAAGGACATTATTACATTATCCTTGAGCTCATGAGGGGAGGTACTCTTGGTTCTCTGCCTATTCCTTTACCATTCATTCAAGCTCGGTATTATATCGCAGAACTATCTATTGCCCTTGGACACCTTCACGCTCGCGGAGTATCTCATTCAGATCTTCATCTGGAAAATGTTTTATTGGATTCGAATGGTCATGTCAAACTCACCGATTTCGGTTTCGCTAAGATTCAGGTGGAAAGACCTTTTACACTTGCTATGTCTTTGAGCTTTGATGAAGATTGGTGCGCTCTAGGGTGTTTGCTTTATGAGATGATCACAGGAAAATTTCTTGCTCTGTACCCACAAGGCTCTGAAACTCAGTCAGATAAATTCCGTCTTTCATTTCCCGATTGTATCGATGACTATCTCTGTCGGCATTTCATCAATTGGCTCGTGGGTTTCGAACTTGACTGGCCTAAGCCTTCGTTTGAAACGATCCAAGTTCACCCTTGGATGAAAGGTATCCCTTGGGAAGAAATGAAGAATCCCTCCGAGCCAGGACCAATTCTACCGTCCCTTCTATCAATTCCTCCAATTCAAGCAGCATTGATTTTATAAAAAAAATCCCTTGGTTTCCTTTAGAGTTTTCAGGAGTTACAATCTCACCTTTACAGACCGAGTGAACTCTCCTGATTATTCTGAGTCTTTGTCTGGGATTGATGCTTATATTCATTTTTCAAATTCAAAACACGATTCCTTAAACTCCTCCCATTAGAAAATTCCTGAGCATGATGATCATCTTCGATCATTTTTATAAAATCGTTCTTCAACCTTCTTTTTTCTTTTGAATGCAAGTTAGGATTCTTCTATCATGTTTAGAAAACATTGTGAATGTAGCATGTAGATAATCACACTTTCTCAATGTCAAGCGATCTTCATGGTGAGTGTAAGGAAGGCGTATGGGGATAGATTAACAGGATGTTATGGGATTACATGATGTTACAGTGTTAGTAGTGTAGAGTTATTTAGGAGCGCGTCTTCTCTTCTTTCTTCTCTTTTTCTCTTGAGGACTTCTTTACCTCCTTCTCTTTTCTCTTAGTTCTTTTATTGATAGTACGGTGTTTTCAGGTATTACTTCCCCCAGGAGGACTTCTTTACCTCCTTCTCTTTTCTCTTAGTTCTTTTATTGATAGTACGGTGTTTTCAGGCTTCTTCTAGGAATACTATTTTGGTGATTGTTCAGTCTGGCTACGGCCTTAGAGATCTGATAACCCCAGTGAAGGTCGAGATATCAACGACCTTACAGTGAGATTATGTATCCCAGGAGTGCCTACAAAGATCAGGTTTAATTATGGATTTTCTGAATTGATCGTGTGCAATCTAATCACACAAAGGCATCAAGGTGATGAATCTTGATCAATCAAGTTGTAGTAAATTGCTAATATACCCACACACTTATGGATAGCTATCAGCACTTGCGGATCACCTTAAGAACAACTGATACAGCTTCTAAAAATGTCAGGTGCCCTTATATACATGGCACTCTATTTCATTTTGAGCTCATAATACACACCAGGTATAATTCAAAAAGAGCATGCCATTGAGCGGAGTTTCGCGAGTTGGAGATGCAGCATTTGGGTTCAAAGGAGTGCGCCTCAGGAGATCATTGGCGAATTTAATTAATACATATCCGAGTTTCTCACGAGTGCCTGGCGAAATGAAATAAATTAAGATGAAGAAAGGAAATCGCGATGTATCAAGATAATATGAAAGAGAAGACACGATGGGTATATGATCTAGTAAAGTACAACCTAGAATGATAATCACGCAAAGGATGAATTCAATAAATCAAAGCTCAAATTCAACAATTGGATAGTCAACCTTTTGAATTTTGAAATTGTCTTGAGATCGCTTGATCTTATCTAAAAGTTCATCTCTGCTTGTATAATACTTTGAGAATTCCCACTGTGATGAAGTATGGCTAGTTCGAAAACCCATTTGGCCGTTCTCACGAATATTGCCCTCTTGATGATACGCCGTTTTACCGCGCATGAAAGGATCCTATCAAAGAAGAATGAATCTCAAGAACATTTTTTTGAAAGATTGATGATCAATAAAACTTACAAGAGACAGATGATTGACGCGAAGCATTGATGCAACGAAATCCCTCAATTGTGTATTGGTAACAGAATCATCATCAATCCATGAATTAGTCACTTTGACATAATGATCGATTAGATTTTTTTTCTGCGATAAAAGTTCTTGTTTCCTGCTATCCTCAAGTTCGGGACGTGCTGTTGGAACCTTGTAACACCATTTCCAAGTTGAATCACCACCAAGGTCTTCAAGTAAATAGCTTTTGTCGATATGGGTTCGGATGTCTTCGACAGATTTAGTCATCGTGATCTTCGAGCGGACCACAGCTGAATTCATCCAAGAAGTAAATTCAATATACTTTTCCAATGGAATATATTTGGGGCGTACGTACGGTCCAAGGTAGATGAAATGACTTTCCAAATTCCATGAAAGACCCAAGGAGCGTTAAAGATGATCAGCGTTTGTAAGGACTACATAAGAGAGACACCATATCAGCCATCGATATCTTGTTTGGAGGATAGAGAAACTAAATTGACTTCAGGGTAATAAGCTTCCAGACATTTGTTCAGAAACATCGTAGCCTTCCAATCCATGTTAACCAACCCGAATCCGCTGAACGAGGTTTTTCAATCCATCAGTTGACAGAATCTGGACGAAGAGGGGAATTGAAACGCACGCAAGATCGATGACCACAGTGATTTTGGACTTTGGATTGATAGTAAACATTCGAATACTTTCCATGGCATAAACGACGAAGTCTGGGATGAAAAGGCATCAATGTGTTAGTAAAGTGGATGCACAATCAGGCTGCAGGAGAGGATGAAGAGACCAAAGGTTTTACCTTCCATGGCTTTAGGACTTTGTTCACCCGCTTTGTAATGTTTTGCAAATACGTATGCAACAGGTCCACCCATCTTAGAAAAACCTTGTACAAATGTCTTTCCACAACTAATTTGTTTAGTGAATGCATCTCCATCTTCACCTTTCTCGGACATAAATCCTATGTCTCCCTTGAAGATTACAGATTCTACATTAAATTCGATCCTCCATTTCAAGCATTCAATTAGCATCGTGATAGCTTCATCTATATTGAGTTTTCTAGCGCGAACGAACTTGATACATGTATAATCAGGATCGTCTACCTGATGATTTTGCAGATTTTCGATTGGCCTTGGTCAGTTTACATCAATGATCATAGATCTCTTTGAAATGCTACAAATGTGACAGCCAGTGCGGGACGGTGGTATCCTTTGCAACAAAAACACGCACCGTAGTGAAATTCCACAACGCTTCTGCAAACTTCTCGCGTCCGTGGAGTGAGATAATCGACTGAGCGCCATCGTTGCTGGTGGGCAAAGACTTTTCGCTAGCGGGATTCAACCCCAACAAGCTAAAAAGTTGCTTCCAAAAATTCCTGAGAGCTGTTGTCTCCTCATCGTTGAAAAATTGTTCTTGATTTGAGGCTGACATTGATTTTGTGAGGTTTCTTAAACTGATCGAATCCTGGGTTTGAGTTCTTTGATTGTAGGTAGATTAGGTGAAATCGAATGGCGGGGTTGAAACTTAAAGTGCAATTGCTCGGTTGAAATATATAAGCCGATAAAAACTGTGATGATGATGAAGTTCAGCATAGCCGCGGTCTTTGAGGCAAACATTGTGAGTGAGACTGGCCTGGTTACACCGCGCGCCAACAAAGAGGGCACGAGTCTCATTTATGCAAGGATCAGCTTGGTTCATGACACGAGCGTGGGAATCATTCGCAAAGATGGCTTTGGAGGCGCATCATCCGAGCGACGGCTCACTGGCCATTTCCGAACGCAAACCGACCAATACTGCATAATACAGGTCGCCATCATCATCAATTCCACTTCGTTATAATTTTTGGATGCTAGGGAAGGAGTGCTGATGAAAGCACCAGGTGGTCAAAGGAGTCAGAGTGAGAGGAGGTCTCTCGAGTCTCAAATTCAGCCAAACCTCAGAGTCAGACTCGCGACGTGGACGGTTGACGGTGGTCGGGGGACCGGAAATCGGATGGCTATCCCGGATCACGGCCCCAGTACTATCCGATAGTACACAAATTTCGCTTGGAGGAAATTGAAGCCAAGCGGTCACCACAGACCAGAACAACGCAGAACTCGAACAGCTACAATCGACTCACAAACCCTTACGATTGCTTTATCATATTCGCAACTCACCAAACTTCAATCCCGAGCACTTGAAAACATATTGGCCTGAACGTACCCAAGTCTAGTCTTTTAGATCGGATAGAAAATGGGCAAATATTACTGTGACTACTGTGGTACGTCTTCTCAAATTCAGACATGAAGATATCAGTTTCATACCCATCAAGTCTCGCTCTTTCCATATCAGTAGTTTTTACCCCCGACTGATCTGATCCGTTATTGTTCACCTTTCGCGTTTGTGGCTTTCTTCGACTCTCGGTCTGAAAGACGTCTTCCTCGTCAGCGAAAGGTTTGTCCTATTGGTCTCAGATTATGAAGAGTCTAATTTGAAACCGAAACTAATTACACATGGATTTTAGTCCTTCAGTTCGAAAGGCTCATAACAGTGGTCGGAATCATTTAACCAACGTTCGGGATTATTACTCATGTCGGTTGCCCTCTTCAGAATTTGTGACTCTCACTAGGAATGTAAATATGATGACTGATGATAACTCTGTTTTGTCATGCGACCACACCTATAAAATTCAGCTCTCGGTCATGACAAGGCCCAAAACATCATCGATGAAATTACACGGATGTATGAGAGCGGTGGCTCGAATCCCGCGAGGCCAAATGGTGGCGGTGGGGGTGGAGGAGGTTCAATGAATGGAAATATGCCAGGTCCACCAGGAATGAGTGCGTAACCCCAGAATTATATACCTTTGATCTTCAACTTGCTTCTTTAGTCTCACCATACTTTTCCTCTTGTTTCAAATAGTGCGAGGACCTTTTCCAGGACCACCAGGGAGTGGACCACTTTCAAACCTACCACCATTCCCTCCTGCGATGTTAGCCCTGATGAACGGGGGTAACTCTAATGCGATGAATGGTG
Source organism: Melampsora larici-populina 98AG31 (assembly GCF_000204055.1). Taxonomy (NCBI): domain Eukaryota; kingdom Fungi; phylum Basidiomycota; class Pucciniomycetes; order Pucciniales; family Melampsoraceae; genus Melampsora; species Melampsora laricis-populina. The sequence continues at coordinate 470,196 of NW_006768830.1, forward strand.
GTCAACCCCCTATGCGTTTTGCTGGACCCCCGATCCTGAATTCTAATGGTATTCCGCCTCCCTCTGGTCCACCCGGACCTCCTCCCGGTCTTGGACATCATTCATCAGCTCCTCCACCTCCTCATCACGCCTTTGGCAATAATATGCCCAATGGGACTGGTCATCAACCAAATCAACCCGGACCGCCTGGACCGCCTCCTGGTTTGATTGGTGGTATGAATCCGGAACGTGCTCGACAGTTGGGATTAATGTGAGGTATGCTTAGAAACACAAAGACGAGCGCACCCTTCAAATTTGCTCCCCTTGTACAGAAATGAAGCACTTGGAACCAAAAAACTTAATCAACATTTTGATATGTTGTATGAATATCTTGATCTAAGCCCTCCAAAAAAAACTTTTGAACTACCAAGTGTATTTGGGGCTGTACAAATAAACATATCATTGGATGTTCCTTCTCGTGTGTATGTAGGGCCCAGGTTACATTATCCTAAAGTGTCATAATTGCAACTGTGTAAGTGAAAGGAAATTCAGCTTGGGTGGCCCAGTGTCTTGCAAATATCTATGTATCAATACATCTTTAATACATCTTTAAGCTGAGTCTGGATTGAAACGCATTTTCGTGAGTATGGTTTGTAAAACTGCCTCATCCAGAACAGCAGTTCATCAAAGTTACCTCGTCAAAATTGCAAAGACGTTTACGTTGACGCGTCCCACAACGCATACACTCACCTCACCAAGGCTGGCTCGTTACGCTACGCAAAGCTTTTTCCCAGCTTTGCGATAACGTAACAATCTTTAAAGTCACCTCAAATAGGTAACTTTAGTGCCCGCTCCTGAAAACCAAAAATGGCTAGAAGCGGAGCGGGCTGCTGAATTTTGGGTTCAGCAGCGATTCGAAGCGCAACTTGACTGGGGCAAAAAAGCGGAGCAGCGCTGTGAAATAAACAAAAAATTTGATTCCTGGCATACGCATAGAGAAAGTGAAAAAGGGGCATAACATATAATAAAGATGTTGGGGAAGTGAAAAAGGGGCATAACATATAAGATAACACGATAGTGAAAAAGGATTAGAAGACACTATAACCCATCAACATCTAAGGTCGAGACACCCTTGCCCCCCTTTGTTTTATTAATGTAATCAATCACTTTGTCCACCTTGCTAAACGATCGAGGCAAAGGCACCCCTTGCCTAGTCCACATCCGACTGCCAACTGACGTCTCGATACATCGCGGACGCATAGAGGCTCGGTTCGCCGAGCAAACTTGCCCAGCAACAGTAAACAATCGCTCTCCAGGGGCTGAGGAGGCAGTTATGCTGAGGTAGTCTTGAGCTAGACTTGACAAAACTGGGTACTTGACCCCATGTTCCTGTGTCATACAAATACCAAAGAAAGATATCACATTGATATCAGTGTTTTGCACACGCGTAGTCAATGAAAAAAGAGAACAGACTGACCTTCCACCAATCTAAAGCACATTGTGGGTTCAAGAGGTCTTCTGGATTATCACAACTAAGAGGGTCCAACCCTTGTAAGTAACGATCTAATTCCCCAAGATCACTTGAGGTGTTGGCTTGTTTGTAAAGATCAAACACCTTGGGTAGTTTCTTCTTCACTGAAGTGGCCGATACTTCAATGATATCATCAGCATTGGTTGAGTCGGTTGGAGTTGTCTTGCGGGCAAATTCTGCTTGACGGTCGTGGTATCGAGCGCGTAGTAAGTTTTCGGCACGTTCTTTCAAACCGGAATTGTCTTCAAAAGTGAAATCAAAGAAACCTAGCCTGAAGCTTGGGTGAAAGATTGTCGCCAAAACCAGTGAGTCGCATTCAATAGCCTCATTTAAATAGATTGTCGTTCGTCGAAGCATTTCATTGATCATTGGGTATAGTTGATCGTCATCCAAGAGCAAGGTGAGACGGTCATTAAGAGATGACCGAAGTTCAGAGTACTCGTGTAAGACCATACAGCCAGTTGGCCCATCGCCCTCCATCCTGCGGCATAGTGAACGCAACGGCTGAATCTGAAAACTGAATCTGAAAACTCACATCTCGGGCTGCGTACATACATTCCCAGCGATCCAGCTCGATGTTCCACCTAATACCATACTCGGCTAGGAGAGCAAGAAGAGGTGGACCTTCTTTATCTTCCTTTCGCCTCTTGTTCATGGCAGCACGACGACGATTAAAGTCCTCCCTCCAGGCTGCTGATCGAGTGAGTTTCTTGTTGACTATGTTCAGCTAAAACAAGAATAGATGTGAGTTTAAAATTCATAAATGAGAAGATACAAAAGCTTAGTGAAATTGAATACTTACATTTCTAATCAATCGGGCCATTCGAGTCCTAGGTAGACCTTTCTTCGCATGTGTTGCAGTCACTTGAGGTGGGCTGGGATCTTCATCGTCTTCTTGGTCGCCTTCCCCACATTCCTGAAGGACCTCCTCAGGATCCTCCTCGTCCTCTGAATCAAGGAGGCGGTCCACATCAGGATCATCTTCATCTTTCTCATGATCTTCAAGGGTTGAACTCCTAGGATCTTCAACGTTGATCACAACAGTCTCGTCCTCTTCAGGTACACTTTCCATTGTGTCAATGTTAGGGAAATTCGCAAGAGTGGTGTGTCGGTGTCGTTTAGGTGGAATCCCAAGAGCGTCAAGTCCTGCATGGACAATGAGGCCAGTCTTGTGGCAGATACAGAATATATGCATCGTCTTTGAGTTCCAATGACATGTGGGGTCGTGTTCGATGCATTGTCGCTGAAGTTCCCTACCTAAGGTCAGGTTGTTGGAACCCGAATCGGTGGCCATTGCAACCATGTGCTAGAGAGAAAAAAAACAATAAGTATGATAGAAGTGAAAAGATAAGAATGAAACTAGAAGTGAAAAGATAAGAATGAAACTTATCTTTGAGCATAAGTTATGCTTTTTGAGTACATTAGCGATTGGTGCGGCCAGCCATTCGCCTTTGTGATGCCAGGCGACGAGCTTGAGGGAAAGGTGGCGAACAACAAACTTCCAATCTTTATTGACGTATGAAACTAACGCTCCGATGAAGGCATGTCGATTGCGAGATACTGTCCATACATCTTGGATCAACGTGAACATACTTGTAAGTGACTGGTCAAAAGACAAAAGATTGGTCAGTACCAAAATAATAACTTGAGAGATATTTAAAGAGACGGGATAATAATTTTAGAAAGAAAGAAAGTAAAAAAAACATACTCTAAGTTCTTTGATGACATTTTTGTGCAGGCCCACATAGAGACGCTTGGCCTCTTCTGCTGACCATTTTCGTTTGTAGATTTGGATACCCGGTCAAAGATACAAGAGGATTGCGCGTAACATAGGGTGCTCAATGATGGTCCAAGGGAGACTGTTGGTTATTTGCCATAAACTGATCATTTGATTGACCACCAGGCCGTCAAACTTGGGAACAGGAAGGAGGAAGTTGTCCAAGGAGTGGGCGTGTTGATCGCGAATCTTAGAGGCCTTGATATCAGCTCGAGTTGGCGGGAGTTTTGCACCAGCACGGATTGCTTGGTCCCGACGAGGGCAGCCTTGGTTGTTTTTACCAGCCTGACTTGAACCATCACGGTGGCAGCGAAGATTTGACTTCGAGCTGCCACTAATACGGACCTCTTTGTGGCACCACTTGCACTTCAATGTCAAGGGTGGACCAGATGGATCCTACACAAAAAGTGTTCATTAGTAGTTTTCATTGAAACAATGATGAAAATAAAAGAAACTTACGTCATTTGGTCGACAAAACGGTTTCCCAAAGTATATAACAGGTGGGTCATATTCATCAACTTCTTGACCATTCGCACCTTGAATTCGTTGACGAACACGTCGATTCTCTTCATCCGAGTCTTGATTGAGATCAGGTTCGACTCCAGCGTCAGCAGCTAAAGCCTTGAAATGATGCAAGAGATTCAGCACACAACATCAATTGGGGTGATTTGGAATAAAGAAACAAACTTACCAATTCGGCTTCAGCTTCATCCCTGCGCCGAGAAACTGCAGAGGTCTTCTTTGACACCTTAGATGTCCCTTGATTCGAACTACCTACACCAATTCGTCGTGGTGGAGGAATCACTCTTCGAGTTGGTCCGCTGACAATCTCAGGTGTGTCGGTCTCGGCATCTGAGTCAATCGCAGGCTCAGCAAAGGATTCGGATCGAGCACGCTTGCTCTTTCCTTTTCCTTTTCCCTTGTCAGTCAAGCTGTCGTTAGTAAGAGAAAAGGTAAAGGCTGAAGAAGCGAGGGATTGTCGGCTGTCAGATGGGGGACAGATCATGCCGGGTCCTAGACGTGCAGGAGTAGTGATGCGTCCTGAACGGCGTGGGCCATTATTGTCAGTCTCGTAGCCTGAATCAAATCGCAGAGTACTTTGAGTTGGTGCCATCTGGAATTGATTGGGATGATGATAAAGCAAAAACGTGAAGTTATAAGGGTAGGAGGGTTTAAAATGAAACTAAGAAGAAGGAATTGGTAAATGTAATCGAGGATAGGAGATATCAAGAAAATGAGAATGTAAGAATAGAAATTGGTTTCAGTTTCTTCTGGGGAAAAAAACAAAAGAGCATTTGTCGAGCAAACGACTTATAATCATGAAATAGTACACCACGGGAGGGTTTCGAATCAGAAAATCGCCAGACTCCCATCAGAGAATGGTCACGGCCAAATCTGGACTGCGGAGCGTTCTTGAGCCCAATCTTCGACGGCCTGTCGCCCAGGTTCATGCAGGCCGCCTGCCGTGCGCCCTGCTAGACCGCCTGACGGTCCAGCTTGACCACCTGGCCAAGCGAGGCCGCTGGTCGACCGCCAGCCGGCCAGTCATCGCCCCGGGGCCAAGTATCCGAAATACCCAGCGACCAGCCATGAAGACTCACAATCGATTTTTGCACAAGTCACCGATCTCTCAAGGGATCCCATCACCACATCTCAAATGACACCACCACTCCCACCTGTTATGGTAAAAACCTAGGTATGGTTTTAAGGTAGTTATGGTCAAGTACATCACGAGCAAGGAGAAGGATGGAAGGATGAAATGGTCAGGTGTGAAGTGGTTTCAAGGGTGGTATAGATATGGAAGAACGTACCTTTTGGGAGCAATACTGATCCGCATTGAGCGTTAGGTGTTACCAGTAGTTATCTAGATTTCCCTTCTGGGCTAGCTCACACTCGTTGTCAAAAATTTTCTCTCTGCTTGTTCGTTGTGTGTTTTCTTATATACCTATGCTCTCTCTGACTCTGAGTTCTTTTCCTCAGCTCTCTTTACTCGATCTTTCTCTCATTTATTATGTTTACTTGGAATATATATGACCGTTAGGAAAAGTTTCACTCAGAACTTTCCGCTTGCTTTTACTCCTGCTCTGTTGCAGGTAAGGCGTCGAGTTCTCTCCGCCCTTCTTATCTTTTATAAGTCTTTTCGAGTCTTTGAGCTCAATCATCTCACCTGTCTGTCCAGGTAAGGCGTCGAGTTCTCTCCGCCCTTCTTATCTTTTATAAGTCTTTTCGAGTCTTTGAGCTCAATCATCTCACCTGTCTGTCCAGGTGTGAACATCAGCTCAAGCGCGTAGAATTTCATTCCGCGTTCTGTTATTTCATGGTAGCGAGAGATCCATAAGATCTCGACTTGAACCTCGATCTCGACTTATCCAACGATCCGTCCATCGTCCAGAGTTTTATGCCATCAAACCCCGAACCTTCATCGCCCGATCCTACTCTCACTGATAACGAGAGCGAAGAATCCGATTCCTTTGACGACACTCAATCAGACACTCATACTGAGGTACCCAACATGTCAACCACAAATCCTGAAGGGTTACTTCCCAATGAAAAGGACGCCAAAGTATTCGGAACTCCGCTCCAGCAGTTTGTTCAGAAGCTGACCTCGGTACTAGCCAAATACGGTATCGATACCAAGCTCACCGACGGAAACTTTCCAAATTGGGCCATCGAAATCAAACAAGCGTTGAAGGCTATCGACTTTCACAAATACCTCACGAAATCGGACTTCAAAGCTCCCACTCTGTCTGATGAACAACACCTGAAGGTAAAATTGGTAGTGTCCATATGGATGCTGGGTTTAATGGATAGTCATAACAAAATTAGATGTCAGACTATGCTGAAACTACGCCGAAGCTCGGATGAAGACTCTGACGATGAAGACGACGATAGCGATGACGATGATGATCTGGCTTACGAACCTTCTCTTATCTGGACCTTCCTCAAGAATCACCATCAGAAGATTTCCGAGGCTGGTATGCAAACCATCGAAGATGCCATCAACGACATGAAGATCCTAAGCACAGACTCATTCAAGATTCATTGCGACAAGTTTAACAACCTCATCGCGGACTATGCCAAATACAAAGGAAAGCTCACCTCATCGCAAGCCGCCAGACAACTTATCAAAACTGTCAAATCCCGAATCTCTGAAAACGTCTCTGAGAATATCTACGCCCATGTGGTTCCTCTCACTCGAGAAGGAGTCATGCAGTACCTCATCGATTACGAAGCAAGGAATGGTGGCTTTACCACGCCTGCCCTTGTGGAAGCGAGCAGGACTGAATACGCATCCTCTGCTGTTCAGTCTGGGGGTGGAAACTCTCGTCGCAACAAGCCACGGTGCACGGAAAACAAATGCATCTCGTCTACTCACACCCCAGAGAAATGTTTCGCAAAACCCCGGAACAAGGCTGCTCGCGATCAGTGGATAGCCCAAATGGAGGCCAAGCGAAACAACCCGGTATTCAGTCGACCTCAGAACTCCTCTCTGTCTTCGTCTATCTCAGGTATACGCCAACTTTCATTACCGTCCGCAAGTGTATCAGTCGCCTCTACGAATCCGTTTGTGTCGCTTCACATCTATCTCGATGAACCCGAGAGTGAAGACATCACTGCGTCAAACTCAGCCACCACTACGTTTGAATCTTCTCACACCGTATTTGAAGAAGAATCTCTTGCCGCTAATATCGTCAGCGAAAGCGGTGGACAGTGGGCCTTGTATGACACGGGCGCCACCCACTACATGTTCAAATCCGACAATTTATTTGCGGCCGAATCCATGGTGAAAGTTGACAATGCGTCCAAGAGGTTAAAACTTGCTGGGGGTGATGTCTCATTGGCAGTTCATTCCACGGGCACTGTGAAACTGAAATCGGGGTCAGGAAAGCTATTCGAACTCAACAACAGCCTGTTCGTTCCTGATTTGGCTCAAAACCTACTGGCCGGCGGTGCAATGCTTCGTAAAGGTGTCCAAGTCATTATACACCCAAATGACCCGAACTGTTTCTCCTTAATCTACAAAGGTGAAGCTTTATTCAACGGAGTTTTCGCGTCCAACAACTTGATGTATGTCTCACTTGAACCAGTGAGTCCAATCTCTGAAATCGCTTCGTCCTTGACATCAGCTGAAGAACTCTCGATGCTCCAACACCGTCGTCTAGGCCACCTGAGTAACCGCTATCTTAAAGTCATGTGCAATCATAGAAGTGTGAATGGTCTTCCTAGCTCTATCACCCAACTAGAAGAGTGTGAAACCTGCTCGTTATCTAAAAACCATAAAACTCCACACTCCTCCACTAGACCTCGAGCTACACGTCATCTAGAAAACGTACATGTTGATTTAAGTGGTATCATTCGAGTGAAAGGCATCAAAGATGAAATGTACTATGCGTTATTTTGTGATGATTTTTCCTCATATTGCCATATTTACTTCTTGAAAGACAAATCAAAAGAATCCGTCTATGATGTCTTCAGATCTTACATCGCCCTTGCAGAACGACAGACCTGTAAGATGTTAAAACAATTTACCCTTGACAGAGGGAGTGAGTTTTTAAATGATCTCCTTGGGAATTATCTTCGTGAACGTGGCATCACCCTTCATCTCACTGCCGCCTACTCACCTGAAGAGAACGGCGTGTCGGAAAGAGGCAATCGCACCATAAGCACGAAAGCCCGGTCAATGATGATAGAGTCCTCTATGCCCCTGAGGTTCTGGGTTCAGGCTTGCCACACCGCCGTGTTTCTGACCAACAGAACTATAACCTCGTCTCTCAAGGACAATAAGACACCGTTTGAAGCATGGCACTACCGGAAACCCTCCATCGGCCACCTCAAGGTCTTTGGGTGTCTTGCGTTTTCTCTCATCAGAAAAGAAATACGTGGTTCGAAGTTTAACCCTGTCAGCTCCAAGGGTGTACTCATGGGGTTTGAGGAGGACAACTTCAACTTCAGGATCTTTGACCTAGCCTCGCAGAAGCTCATCATCACCCACAACGCTACATTTAATGAAAATGTTTTCCCTTACTCATCCAAGACTGACGCTCCGGCAGAGAGTACAAGCTTGACACCTACCAACCCATGCGTGAACATCAAGTACTTTGATGATGAAAGTGATGATGATCACGCACCGCCGACTCTTCCGGACCAGGTACTTCCCCAAACCTCGCCAGTTCCCCAAGACACACCTGCTCCGACTGTCGAACCATCGACTGCCGTTGAGGAACCACCCGCAACCTCCTACCCCCAAAGGTCGGGCAGGGTCAAGGAGGCGGTTAAGTACACTGCCGTAACAGTTGGTGAAGGCCTGGAGTCATCCTCTATATCGACTGCCTGGGATCGACATCAACACTTCGACTGCATTACCCCCAATTGCAACATGGTGCTCACTACTGACGACACTCCTAAATCTTTCTCTAAGGCTGTGAAAGGTCCCGAAGGTGAAAACTGGTTGGCGGCTTGCAAGAAGGAAATCCAGGCAATGCACGACAAGAAGGTGTGGTATCTGGTAGATCGACCCAAGTCTGCTAATGTGATACGTGGTCTGTGGCTATTTTGAAAGAAACCTACCTCAGATGTCAACAATCCCGTGAAGTTCAAGGCACGGTTCGTAGCCATGGGGAACACTCAGGTAGAGGGCGAGGATTACTTCGACACATTCGCACCCACCGGTAAACCGACCTCGCTAAGACTCATGATTGCTATCGCTGCGTTCAACGGGTGGGAGGTACATCAAATGGATGCAGTGACCGCGTTCCTTAACTGCGATCTCGACGAAGTCATATACGTGGAACAACCCGAAGGCTTCAAAGTACCCGGTGAAGAAGAGAAGGTCTGTAGGTTGCTTAAATCTCTGTACGGACTCAAACAGTCTCCTAAGTACTGGCAGGACGACATTGAAGAGTTCCTCGTCAGTGTGGGCTTCATCCAGTGCGAAGTTGACCACTGTATCTACATCCGACGAGTGCAGAATGTGTTCACTGCCGTATATGTTCACGTAGACGACCTGGCAATCACAGGTAATGATATCCTTGCCTTCAAGAAGGAGATCTCGTCTCGCTGGGAAATGGAGGACCTCGGCCTAGCCTCAACTGTTGTGGGTATCGAGATCAGACGTCAAGACAACTTCATGTACTCAATCAACCAACAAGCCTACACCAGCAAGATACTTGAACGGTTTGACTCGACTGAGGTGAAACCTGCTAGCACTCCTTTCCCGCCTAACACCAAGCTCTTCAAACCCAACTTGGACGAGATTGAAGAGTTCGCGTCCCGGAAACTCCCATATCGTAGCGTGGTAGGCTCACTGATGTATCTGTCGCAGTGCACGCAGCCTGACCTAGCGCATGCGGTAGGTACCCTTTCTCAACACCTCGACTGGCCCGGGTTTCAACATTGGGGTGCAGCATGTCACGTACTCCGATACCTCAAAGGCACAATCAACTTGGGCATCATCTACTCAGCAAGCAGCGCACCTACCTCCGTCAAAGGCCTCAAAAGCGAACACTGTCCACAAGCCATGTGTGACGCCGACTGGGCCGGCGACAAAGACACTCGACGCTCAACCACAGGTTATGTGTTCTTACTTGCTAATGGTGCTGTATCCTGGCGTAGCCGACTTCAGCCAACTGTGGCACTGTCTTCAACTGAAGCTGAATACCGCGCAATTACAGAAGCCGGTCAGGAACTCTTATGGCTGAGAACAATGATGTCTAAACTAGGTTACGAAGACTTGAATCCAACAATCCTCAAAAGTGACAATATGGGTGCAATACACCTCACGAACAAAACCATCTTTCACGGAAGAACGAAACACATCGAGATCCACTATCATTGGATCCGTGAGGTGGTAAAAGCCGGTAAACTAGTACTTCAACACTGCCCTACACATCTCATGATCGCCGACCTCCTCACCAAGCCTCTGGGCTCGTCTCAATTTGCTAGTCTACGTAGGCTCCTGGGTATGAAAACTATCTCGTGATGAACTTGAGGGGGTGTGTTATGGTAAAAACCTAGGTATGGTTTTAAGGTAGTTATGGTCAAGTACATCACGAGCAAGGAGAAGGATGGAAGGATGAAATGGTCAGGTGTGAAGTGGTTTCAAGGGTGGTATAGATATGGAAGAACGTACCTTTTGGGAGCAATACTGATCCGCATTGAGCGTTAGGTGTTACCAGTAGTTATCTAGATTTCCCTTCTGGGCTAGCTCACACTCGTTGTCAAAAATTTTCTCTCTGCTTGTTCGTTGTGTGTTTTCTTATATACCTATGCTCTCTCTGACTCTGAGTTCTTTTCCTCACCGTTAGGAAAAGTTTCACTCAGAGTAAGTTCTTCTCCTCCAGCACATTGTATACCGCATCAAACACTCACCTCTCCTTGCTAGACTTTCCGCTTGCTTTTACTCCTGCTCTGTTGCAGGTAAGGCGTCGAGTTCTCTCCGCCCTTCTTATCTTTTATAAGTCTTTTCGAGTCTTTGAGCTCAATCATCTCACCTGTCTGTCCAGGTGAATACTTAGCTCTCTTTACTCGATCTTTCTCTCATTTATTATGTTTACTTGGAATATATATGACCGTTAGGAAAAGTTTCACTCAGAACTTTCCGCTTGCTTTTACTCCTGCTCTGTTGCAGGTAAGGCGTCGAGTTCTCTCCGCCCTTCTTATATTTTATAAGTCTTTTTGAGTCTTTGAGCTCAATCATCTCACCTGTCTGTCCAGGTAAGGCGTCGAGTTCTCTCCGCCCTTCTTATCTTTTATAAGTCTTTTCGAGTCTTTGAGCTCAATCATCTCACCTGTCTGTCCAGGTGTGAACATCAGCTCAAGCGCGTAGAATTTCATTCCGCGTTCTGTTATTTCACCACCATGTCAGTCACCTTCATGAAATAACGACCCGTCCAAACTCGTATGCGTTACTGACACATTCCAGCAGGCATGACATCACACCCCCAACGTCATGGGCCGACGCGATATCGTTGCAGTGTTTGCCCAGGAGGACACAGCATGAGGACGTTGTACCCTCATGCTTCTTCCAAGGCTCATCTGGACGCAGTACAGCAATTCATCGTTCAACGCGACCTGGATAACGCTTACCGTCAGCGCTTGGAAGAAGATAGACGACGATCTGCATCACCGCAATTGGCAAATGTCAACCAACGCTTTGATTCTACCGTTGACATCGAACTTTCCGATCCACCATCTCCCCCTCTGTCGCCCCTCACACAACTCCGTGGACTCGATCTTGATCAACCTGACCCGTTTGACCTTGGATGGAGTGCGGGCGATGCGCAATCGGACAGTTCGGATGGCGGAATGGATTTTGACCGGCTGCGTGAAGCTTTCGAAGCACTTGCAAATGAAGTTGAAGATGACGAGTGCGATGAACAATTGGATGACGACCTTCTAGAAGAAGATCTTGCCAAAGTTCAAGTCCAGGACTCTGCGGAGTGGTATCCTTTCAAAAAGGTAGAGGTGAGTTCGAGAAAAGAATCGGCCGCACTAACTCGCAACATACTAACTTCTAGATATGTTGTAGCATGTCGTGGCTTTATTGATGATCGGATCAACTTGCAATCTTCTATCACGGACCCAATACCAGCGGATACAATCGATACTCCAAATTGTCAATGTGAATCTTCCAGAATGGGGCTCGTTGAGAGCCCTAGTCAAGCAATTGAAGAAGAACTTAGGCATACAGACTCGTGAACGGACAAGCCCTTGCGGTAATCCCCTTTTTGGGTTGGATATAAAGAATGTCATCATAAATGTGAGTAACATCCTTGTTAATGTCGGTCATTTGTTTGATGAATTAAAATCAACTGTCTGTTTGCAGGAGTTGGCCAACCCCCTGGTCAGCCCTAATCTGGTGTTCGTCCCAGAGCTCACAAAAGATGAGCCTATAAACCGGCTGTCGCAGTCTAGAAAGTGGCGAGAGGAGTTTTGCCCTCAACTACGAGTCCCGATGATAATCCAAAACGAACGTCACTACTACATTTATGAGCCGGTGCAACTGCGAACCCAGCAGCTTGTAGTTCCGGCGTTCTTTTTCCAACAAGACGGCCGCCAGATGGCCAGGTGTCTGCCAGCTCTGGTGCTACCCGATCCACAAAACCCTCAACAACTGAAGATATTGATTCCCGAGGAACCCGCGTTCAATTCAGACGAAATGTTCACCATTAGCTGTTCCGAGTTTTCAAAGACCCTCCCTGAAATTGAGCTCGATAATGGTGTGTTGCTGAGTGCACTTTGTGGTAATTACATGTATCGTCAGTGTCTCCTTCACCTCTTCAGTGCCTTTTCTTGAATCACCAATATTGAAACTTTGCACTTTTGGTCCCTTCAGATCCCCACGATATGGCACGTCCGGCCCATCCGGTTCGAAACAGTAGGAGGACCCAGGCCGGAGGTAAAGTGATACGCCACGTCCCAATCACTTTATACTCAGATGATACGTCGGGCAACGTGTCCAAAAAATGGAATAAACACATGTGTTTATACTTCACCCTGGCAGGATTACCTCCGGCCTTATCCAATCAAGAATACAATGTCCATTTCCTTGCAACCTCGAACTGCGCTACCGCGTTGGAATTATTTGACCAGGTCGTGGATGACCTGAAGTAAGTCACACTCTATTATTTAATCTTATTCATATAGGGTCTTAACGAAATTTTGGCCTTTCGCAGCAACCACAGTGAAAGTGGCTTTAGCGCATACGACCACTCCCTAGGTGCAGAGGTGTGGGTCATGCCAGTCGTTCTGTGCCATCTCGGTGACTCACCCATGCATGCCGAGGTCACCAACACGCTCAACCCGGCAAACACGTTGACCCCTTGTCGGATGTGTCAACTCTCCGCCTCAAAGATGGCGGAAAAAGCAACCGAAGGATATGTCCGGGCGTTTCTAGGTGTCGATGCAAACGGTAATAAGGTATGTACATTCCCTTTGAAAACCTGAGCCTAAATCACAGCTCTTACGTGATTGTAGTCCCTGTTACCCGCGCGGGATTGGAATCTCACAAAAGCACAGACGAAATACATCTGGGAGCTGGCCCAAAAGCGCAACAACAAGACACGAGTTGAGGCCTCAATTTGTGAATTTGGCGTGAAAGACACGCTAAATGAGCATTTTACCAAAACGGTTAATGTGGCTCACGAGAGTCTGCCACCAGCGGAGGTCGAGAAGGTCTGTCATGAGTTGAATGAAAAATACGGAGAGCACATATTCAACCCGTTCTTAAGGCTGAAAGGTGAGTGATCCGTCATTGTACTACGGTCGTCAAACATTTCTAAGCTAGCACTTGGGGGGCGCAGGTTTCAATGGGCATCTCGATACCCCCGTTGAACTTTTACATGTGGTTTTACTAGGGATGGCCAAGTATATATTCCGAGACACCATGAAAGAGTTAGGCAACATCAAACCCGGTTCGAAAGCGTACAATGATATTTCGGCTTGATGGCGCTCAGTCAACACTAAAGGATTGAAGGTCCCGCCTATCCAACCAAACGTATTCGTGACTTATTATCAAAGCCTGGTCGGCAAGGAATTCCGAACGGTGTTGCAGACCATGCCATTTGTACTATTTGAATATCTGTCCGAACGCAAGCGGGCCATGTGGTCCTCTCTATGCGTTTTGAGCTCTTATATCTTTCAAACCGAAATTCCCAATATGACGACCTATCTGGCTGAATTGGATATCCACATTGGCTGATTCCTGAATATCCTAGTGTCACTCAACGCGCGTTGGGTGAATAAACCAAAAGTTCATATGCTAGTCCACCTTCAATATTCGATCAGGCGGTTCGGTCCCGCTTCCCTTTTTGCTACCGAGAAGTTCGAGTCGTTTAATGGCGTGGTTTGACACGCCTCGGTTCACTCCAATCATCACAGTCCCGGTCAAGACATTGCCAACACTTTTAACACTCGACTGATGATGCGATTATTGGTTTCAAACTCTTCCTTTTTTGACGTTGAGCTACAAACCCGGGTCTTTGGTGGTCCAAAACTGCGACAGTTGTTACTGACAGTACCCGAATTGCATCAGGCGTTGGGTCTGGACCCCAAAGTAGGAGAGGAGCCTACTTTGGTGATTGGACGTAAGAGATCTCGCAGCTTCTTTCCCGCGCACTATGGCCAACTGACCCCCAAAGTATAGGCGTGTGTGAACTTCAGACCGACCGACCGGATGTGTTGTCAACAAGTCAGCATTTCCTGACTTTGACGGAGTACCAAAGCATCAATATCAGGCGTGGTCAAAAGGTCAAAAGGAATGATTTTGTGCTGGTGTGTGTGTCCAAAACAATGATGTACGGTGTCATTCTTCTAATCCGGTTCTTCCACATTCCGGCTCAAAACGTCCGGTCATATAGGGCGTGTCCAAAGTATATGGAAGCCGGATGGCAAAGGCGAGGGGCACACATTGCTGGTACTCAAATTATGCGTTTTGGGAAACATCCTGGAGTTTTATGGGATGCGCGAGCTCCTAGTAGGTGAAGAGACAATGGCCGTCAATATCAAGGTGAGGATTTTGTTTCCATACTGTTCCCGTGACCCAATTAACGAATTCGACGACTGTCCTACAATGTTCAGAACGTTGATTGTATCCTGAACCTGCAACACAACTGTCACGAAGCGCAATGCACAATTGCCAAAAACCATCGCAAAAGAATCGAGCGGCAAACATCCTCCGTTATGGTGTGGGCGGTTCAGCACATTGACACCAACTCTTTTGTGATCAACTGCGCAGCACAGTACTCCAGCGAAAAACATCGAGAAGCGTCCAATTTAGCATTTGACCCCGTAGTCCCCGTCAATTGGTCTCGGGCGATTCACGAAGGGCTGCAAGTTTGGCAAGATGAAACACGACCGGGATCCGCAGGGGGCGGCAGCCAAGCCCGCCTCCCGGTTGGCTAGCATGATGGGAGGTCAAGGGTGACTGAAGTGGAAGGGCCCACGGAGTAGCCTGGTTCAAATGATTCATTTATGTGAATGACCTGTGTGGGTACGAGAAATGCAAGTGTGGTGATAGCACGCCAAGATCTATAACTAATTGATTGCAACTTAGAGGATCGATTCGTGAAAGCTCGAACTGGAGACACTCCCGACATATTTGGTAACAAAGATGCCAATTAGGCGTCATGCATTATTGCCACGACTTTTCATGGGTGTCTAATAAGCAGATGACGATAGAACAAATTGGCATGGACCACTATGCGGACACAAATTCCATACGGTATCCCCCAACCCTCCAAACGAGCTCCATTGATATAATCTCGAAACAAGAACAAATCCCAATTGGTGACTTGCTTTTCTCGCAAAATGGGTATGACCAACTGGATCTGATCCTCATCCAAACCCGCAAACTCCAGATAGTTGTACATGGAGGCCCTGCGAATGAGGTTTTGCAAAGTCCAGTAATCGATGTTATGCGGACTAACTTGGACTGGGAAAATATATTCTATACACGGCAATTCCAAATCAGTGTAAGCCGATATGATGTCTGCTGACGAAAAGTTACGTACCCAAAGTACCAGAAGTAGGCGCGATACTCGAACTGTCCTCTTCCACCTCAATCTTAACGATGTTGAGATTCTCATTCGATTCTAGCTCGCCAAGTTCTGGGGTCGCTCGGTCAGCGAGCTCGTCGATGGCAGGCTCTTCGGAAGCGCGTCGTTTACCCCTATAAGACGCGACATGGATGCATTCACGATGAACAAAGGCAATCCAAGGAGGGTGGTCAGACCAAAAAAACTTACTTTGCATAACCTTCTCGGATAGAGTCGCTGACCTCGTTGTGATGTTTGATCAGTGAGGAGGCGGGATCATAACCCGATGGCCTCCTTGGAGGTATTCGACATTTGGGGGGCATTTTGCATCAATGTCACGACGCGACGCAGCAGACTCTTGGGAAGGTTTCTTGGTAAACAAATCCGAAAGAAAAATCACCCCAGGAAATCTGAAACAGCCCTAACGCCATGACAACTTTTGCAAGGTGTTAGGTCTGTTTCAGAATGGCGCGACCCAACCATGACAGACGCGTTTGTCATACGTATAGCGCCAAAATTCTTTCCTTCATCCAAACATTGGTCAGCAAAACTTCTCGTGGTCAGCTTTCCAACATCCACGATTTTTTTCTTCATCTTCAGTCCCATTAGATTTGCTAATTTTCTACCTCTGCTTGCGTTAGAACGGCTATCATACAAAAGATGCAAACCAATCAATCCCTCAGTTCGTGATATTTACTTCCCTCATGCTTCGTCCAATATATCTCATCGCCCCCTCATTTTAATTTCGGTTACACCGTAACCGTTTGTAGACAACTTCTTTGAGACACCTTTTGGAGGAACTCCAGGTCAAGGTGACGGAATGACTTCCAGTGGTATTTCACTCTTTGGTATGAACAATCACGCTCAGCTGAGGAATGTCATAGGTGTGTGTTTGTGAAAACCCCACCCTCGGTCATCACTGCTCATCCCAACTTCAACAGCTTCTGGATTTGAGGAACCGGCTCGAGGTCAACACGACAACCACAGTTCCCGTCGGTCTTTAAGTCAGGTGGGCCCTGGAATGACTGACCCCGGGGACGCGCGGTTCTTGAGTGGCACCAGAGGGCAAGACGGACGTTCGATCTCACCACATGCAAGGTCATCCCAAAGTAACCCGAACCGCTTCACCTCCCGCTCCTCGTTCCAATCGCTCAACGGGCAAGGGGGTCCTCAAGGCCCACTCAACGATTACGATGGGTTCAATGCTCACCTAGAAACTCAAATCGATGACGGTGTGTACGCCAACCCCCTGCCCAGCGCAACCCGGAAGACGTTTGACGCCATGTCCAAACAGGCTGGTTTGGATTCTGTGACTCACGCTTTTGCCATGCAACACGCTGAGGTGGGCTCATTTCAAATGACCTTTCTTGACCGTGATAACATGATGATGAATCGTTATACCTTTCACCCTCCAGGTCTTTGGCGAGACTAACTGTCGCTTGTCTCAAGTCATTGTTCAAGGACGCCTCTTGATGGACGTGACCAACTTACGGTCGCAAGTTACCACTCTTACTGAGCAGATGGCTACAGTTACCGAGATTCTCCGGGGTCTTGCCGAAGCCCCAGCTTCGGCGGCAATCGAGCGTCCCGCTAGCCGCGGGAGCTCGGAGGAAACCGGTTGGGTTGCTAGTGCCCACCTCTATGTATGTCCGGTTTTATTTTGTTCTGTGGTGGGTAGAACGCTGACCCTATTCTTTTAACCAGGATGTGATGAATCCACTGGCCCTAAGTCTTCTGATCTCTCCCCAATTGACCGCGTACACCGCGGTGAAGAACCGACAAGAGGGCATCCTGCCGAATTCTTTGTTTAACGTCATCAAAGTAAGCACTATCTTTGGAAGCTTTGGAAGCTGAATGTACAACGTGTTTCTGACTCTTTGAAATCGGCAGAGTACAGTAGCAAAGGAAGGGGTGGCCTTCACTTCGAAACACCTTCCTCCCATTCATCAAGGAGTCAAAGAGGCGTCGGCCACTAAGACAACACCCGAACCGCATCGCCATATATAGCGGTTGCGGAGCGATGTCGCAGCGGTTTTTGCGTGCGCCATGGACTCCGAAATACATAGCGGAGCCTGCGCACCGCACTCCATGGCCGGGTTTTCTCATAGCGGTGCAATCGCTGCGCAACCAGGCCCAGGAGGTGTTATTCCGCTATATAGCGGAGCAAACCAAAATGGGTATATAAGCCTTAAGGTGTATGTATTTGATTCAAATTTCCGCCACTTCAACAACCAGCTTCAACTTTCAACCGATCTCAGTCAAATTTATGAAGCATCTTGAATCATCATCGTCATCATCCTTTATCAAAAGACAAATGTAATATGTTTCATGATAGGATTTGGAATCATTCAATCAGATCTCTTTGAACTGAACCAATTGCAATTTCAAAACAAATGTTACATTGAAAACCAACTAAACTCAATCAATTTTGATCAATCCTAATTCAACAAGATGATCATCAACAACCAATCACATCAATTTCAATTCGTAGTCATAGTTTGAATAAGTTTGAAACGATCATATTCATAAAACACTTATCTATCAACTTGAATCTAAACTTTTCATTACATCATCTTTCCATTTATTGTATCTAATCTTTTTCCAACTCTAACAAATCTTTTTCCGCATTTATTACAATGAGTGAGTTAGTAGAACATCCAATGAAACTCAATCACCATCCAGATATTTGGGACCACCAAAATCACTTGAAGAAAGTGCCAGAAATGCACATCAATCACCACAAACCAATCTTTGAGTTTCATCTTCAAATGGTTTATCAAGTTATCCACTGAATTTTTGTCATTGACTGATTTCTAAAAGAACTTCAACAGTTTGCCCATCTAAGTTATCAGATAATGAATCATTTCATTACACTCATTTCATTTCTACTCATCAACCAAACCCAATGATTTTAAAACCTTTATCACCTCCTTCATTTGAAGAAGGAGGGTTTCATCTTAATCAAAAAGAAGAAAGAGATGAAGAATCGAATAGACTTAAATTAAGAATTAATGATTTAGAATCGACTAATGGCATGTTGAAATCAAAAACAGCCAAATGGATGGGCATTGTATTGATAGTTGTGATAGTCATAGTTGTAATCTTCCTCATTGATAGTAGCAGTAGTCATTCTATTTATTTGACATTGACAACATGACAAAAAAGCGGCTAGTCTTGTGGTTGATATAGCGCTCTAGCGCGCTATAAAGCGCACTTATAGCGGTACGGACCGCTTCGACATCACGAGAGTTTGTTTTTTGACTAAATAGCGCAGCCAGAGCGCTCGGCTTCATAGCGCAGGCTGCGCACCGCTATGGAAAATGGTCAAATTCCATAGCGTTGCGTAGCGGTTCGGGTGTTGACTAAGACGTACTATAGTGCCATCAAAGACTGCGGCAAGCACGCGCGGGAAAAGGTCCATATCGTGGTCAGTATCATTTAATAAGATGTGTGTGTGTAATCTAATCCAATCATTGATGTGATTACACAGCTCTTGACAGGTATCCACGATCCCAAGACTGGCGAGGCGGTTGAGCAAGCGGTACCCACGATCAGGTCCCTGATGCAAAGAGTCAGTTTGATTTTGTGTTTAGTTGTCGGATATGAGCCTGATCAGATGTCTGTATGTCCGTTGTAGCTTTCTGTTCGATGTGCCACTGTGGGTACCAACTGTCATGTTGATGCAGTGTGGGCTGCCACTGATCTGCCCACACGAGCACAAATTGCTTATCTGGTAAGTCACCAAGGATCCACCTCAAGCATTATCCTTGTCGTCGCCATATTTTCTGGCTGATCCACGTATGTCGCCTCTGTTCGATGCTGAACGGTAGCGTCGAGAAGCCGCGCGGATTGTCCTCAAAGGCGGCAAAGGGAGCGAATCGATCTGGGCTTGTGTCGACAAGCAGTTATCCACTTTGCGTTTAAGGAATGATGAACTTTACACGGTTGCGTAAGTAAATACACTTGGAGTCCATGTTGTAATATCACACCTTGCTAATATCGTTTGAATCATAGTTTCTATCAAATCATTTTTGATGATGATTGCAGGTACTTTGATGGCAATACTTACTTTCAAGATCTCAAAGAAAAAAAGGTCAATTTGGATTTACCTTTGGAGGAGGCCATCTTGGCGCGCGTCGCTCACAACGCGGCTCACCCTCAAGGTGCTCCTAACCCAAGCAACATGGTATAGGAGCGGATGCACACAAAATTCTCAACGACCTTTTACTTCCATTATGAATCGAAATTAGTACGTAGGTCATTAGAAACGAAAATTGAAGCAATGCATTATGAATAGCTACGGAAGTTTACGAAGAACATGGAGTTAAGCCATATAAAAACGTTGTTACATCCTTAAACCCCCTCTCTTTGTCATTGAAATGAAATGTTTACTTGACCTGCATTGAGCCAAATCGTGGTGTCCATCTGGTGCCTGAGCAAATCCCATTTCCCACTTTTGGCGTGAACGAGCGAAATGCTTTGTCCCGCTTGAACGACCCGAGTAGCTATCACCGGGTTGGGTGTGCTTTCAATCCGGTGAATCCTCGGGTCTTCGTTCTCCTCGACCGGCGTAAGGCCGTTTGAAAGTGTGTACGAGGCGCCCACCAGGCTGCCTGCTGCCCTGGCGAGCTTTCGCCTTGCAAGCGAAAGCTCAGAGGGCCATCCCAAGGCCGCCCTTCAATGCTGGCGAGCAGACCGCCTTGGGCCGGCCACGTGTGACGGCCTGTAGGCCGTCAGGACCCTCCTGTGGTGTACTTACACCACGGGAGGGTCCTGAGTCTGAAAGTCGCCAGCCACACGCCTCTTTATGGTCGAGACCATAAAAGGCCTCAAGACCGCCATCAAGGCTGAGCGTTGCCCGCCCCTGGCCCAGTACTTGCGAGGCGGACTCCGGACGGCCGAGGTCGACCGCCCGTCTGTCGAACACGACCATCCGACCATGCGGACCGCCGACAGACCAAAAGTTCCTGCCCCGGGACTGCCCCGTCAGAGACAGCCCAGTCCCGAACGCCCTTCGAATTTGCGGACAAGTCAGTGTTTCTCAGACACACGAGACAACCCTCCCGTCCACCACATCTCAAATGCCACCTCTCCCACCATGTCAGTCATCGATCATTGAACCTCACTATCTTCATGTTTCACTGACCTATTTGTCCAGCAGGTATGACCTCACACACTCAACGCCACGGACCTAACCGATATCGATGCAGTGTGTGTCCAGGTGGCCATAGCATGAGGAATCTGTACCCTCACGCCTCTTCCAAGACCCACCTGGACGCTGTCCAAACGTTCACCACGCAACAGGCGTCTGATCGAGCTTATCGCCAGCAAGTCGAACAAGCCAGACGTCGATCTCCTTCACCGCCGAGGGACAATCTGACTCAGTTAACTCCTTCTGAGTTAAATCCGGCTCCAACTGATAGATCGGAACCACCATCACCACCTCCCTCACCTCTCTCACTGCTCCGTGCCCTGGATCTCGAACACGCCGACCCCTTCGATCTAGGCTGGGGCAATAATGGTGCAGACTCGGACAGTTCGGAGGGCGGAATGGCTTTCGACAAGCTTCGTTCTGCTTTCGAAGCTCTGGCCACCGATTTCGACTACGATGATCCCGAAGGACGCTTGGATGAAGCAGCTCTTGACGAAGACACCGCCGATGTTACGGTCCAAGACGCCGCCGAGTGGTATCCGTTCAAAAAGGTCGAGGTAAGTTTGATGTCTCTCTCGAACCCATTCTGTACTTACTGACGTTTCCAATTGTTGCAGCATGTGGTCGCGATGCTGATGATCGGATCGACCCGGAACCTGCTTTCACGCACCCAATACCAGCGGATTCGGTCGATCCTTCGAATCCTGACTGTCAAACTTCCGGAGTGGGGTACACTCAGGGCTTTGGTCAAGCGAACGAAGATTAACTTAGGCCTAATGATTCGAGAACGCACTAGCCCTTGTGGCAATCCGCTGTTTGGTTTGGATATCAAGAACATTCTCCAAAATGTGGGTAACTTCAAAGATCCTCTGGTCCGATAATTGTATCAACACACTGACATTTGGATCTCAGGAGTTGGCCAACCCTTTGGTCAGCCCACACCTCGTTTTTGTACCCGAACTCACGAAAGATGGCCCTATAAACCGACTTTCACAATGCAAAAAATGGCGCGAAGAATATCCTACACACCTCCGAACCCAGATGGTTGTCTACAACGAGTGTCACTACTACATCTACGAGCCTGTGCAACTTCGATCACAGCAGCTCGTGGTGCCTGTATTCCTCTTCCAACAAGAAGGCTGCCTCATGGCCCGGTGCCTCCCGGCTTTGGTTATCCCCGATCCTCTGAAGCAACATCATTTGAAGATATTAATACCCCAAGAACCGGCTTTCGATTCCGACAGTTTGGTGACGATCAAGTTGCAGGACATATGGAAAAGCTATGACAAAATTCAGTTGGACCACGGGCAATTTCTACACGAATTATGCGATGATTACATGTATCGTGAGTCCCTCCCTTTCATGACTTCAGATTGCATACAACTGATTCAATTGGAACCCACATCTCCATTCCCCGCAGACCTCAATGAGCTGGCGCATCCTTCACATCCGGTGAAGAATCCCTGGAGGGCCAAAGCCCAGGGTCGAGTTATCAGGCACATCCCAATCTGCCTCTATTCTGACGACACCTCGGGCAACGTGTCCAAGAAGTGGAATAAACACATGTGTGTTTATTTCACTCTCGCTGGATTGCCCCCGTCTTTATCGAATCAAGAGTTTAACGTCCATTTTCTGGCGACGTCAAACTGTGCCAGTGCGCTAGAATTGTTTGACCAAATTGTCGATGACGTTAAGTAAGTGATTCTCCAATGGTTTCAACGAGTGGATTCAAGTGGTTCACCCAATATTATTCTGCAGTGAATACGGAGAAACCGGCTTCCACGCATACGACCACACCCTGGGTGAGGACGCTTTAGTTATACCCGTCGTACTGTGTCACCTCGGGGATTCACCGATGCACGCCGAGGTCACGAATACACTCAACCCCGCCAACACGTTGACACCGTGTCGCATGTGTAGCTTGTCAGCTTCGAAAATGGCTGACAAAGAGACTAACGGATTTGTGAGGACGTTTTTGGGGCTCGACGATCACGGTAACAAGGTAGGTGATCCAAATTGAACCTTGGATGTATACAAAGCTGACATATCGTTGTAGTGCTTGCTCCCAGGGCGCGATTGGGATCTCACTCGACAAAAGACGAAGTATATCTGGGAGACCTCACAGAAGCGAAACCAGAAATCACGTGTTGAAGCTTTGATCCGCGAATTCGGAGTGAAAGACACGCTTAATGAGCATTTTGGCAAAACGGTGAACGTGGCCCACGACTCGCTACCGCCCGGCGAGGTTGAAAAATTGTGTGAAGAGTTGAATGGCAGATATGGCGACCGTTTGTTCAATCCGTTTTTGAGACTGAAGGGTGAGTGTGGAAGTGATTTTGTATTTAGGTGAAAACCAATGCTGACGTCCTCTTTTAAATACACAGGCTTTGACGGCCATGCCGATACACCCGTCGAGGTACTACATGTGGTGTTGTTGGGCATTGCGAAATATCTCCTTCAATATACGATGAAGGGATTGGGTAACATCAAACCTGGATCCAAAATGTACAACGACATTTCCGGGCGATGGAGGGCTGTGAACACCAAAGGCTTGAAGGTTCCGCCAATTCAACCAAACGTATTTGTCACTTATTATCAAAGCTTGGTTGGTAAGGAATTTCGAACAGTTTTGCAGACTGTACCTTTTGTTTTATTTGAACATATATCGCAAGAGATGAGAGATATGTGGACCTCGTTATGTATTCTCAGCGCGTACATTTTTCAGACCGATATTCCGAATATGACGACCTACCTTGCAGAATTAGATATCCAACTGAGCAGGTTCCTCAACAACTTGATTGCTCTCAACGCTCGGTGGGTCAATAAACCCAAGTTTCATATGCTAGTACACCTTCAGGATTTGATTCAAAGATTTGGACCAGCATCGCTTTTCGCCACGGAGAAGTTCAAGTCGTTCAACGGCGTTGTACGCCATGCCTCCGTCCACTCGAATCACCATAGTCCAGGTCAAGATATCGCGAATACATTCAACACACGCTTGATGCTCAGGCTTTTAATATCGGGGTCATCTTTTTTCAATCGCGAGCTCCAATCCCGAGTGTTTGGCGGTCACAAATTGGCACAGTTGTTATCCTCGGTGCCGGAACTGTACCAGGCAATGGGCCTCGATCCTGCGATAGGCATCGAAACCTCGTATATAACCATTGGTCGTGAGTGATGGCCCAGTCTCTTTAGCCACGCGAACGTGTTCGCTGAAAACCCTGCGTTAGGAATGTGCGAAGATCAAGCGCCCCCCCCGGCGGTGTTATCTAGTAGTCAACATTTCAGATTTTTGAAGAAATATCAAAGCGTCAATCTGCGAAGGGGCCAAAAAGTGGAAACCGAAGATTTTGTATTGGTGAGTCGAAGGCCAATCCTGTCCTCCTCAGTCCATATGGCTGACTTACCTTTATTTTGAAGATCACGGCGACCGGGCAAGTGGCCAGAGTGCAATCAATTTGGAAGGCAGAAGGGCAGTCCGATACGAAAACAGTGTTAGTCGTCAACTCGTGCCGATCAGGCAGGTACCATCCATTTTACGGAATGAGGGAGATTCACGTAAACGAAGAGGTTCTCAACATTCAAGTAACCGTGAGTGTCACAGCCTTGAGTTGACTCGTCCCGCGTGCCCCCTGATGAAATCATTGATTGGTTACGAGGATCAGGAAGTCCAATGTGTGTTGAACGTTCAACATAACTGTCACGACGCCCAATGTCCGGTGACGAAATCACATGTGAAGAGGATCGAACGGAAATCGGCTACTGAGAAGGTCTGGACCGTTCAGCATAACGATCATAACTCATACATCATCAACTTTGCGGCGCAGTACTCTAGCGAAAACCACCGGAAGGCTACTGCGTTGCGATTCAACAGTGTTTCTTCCGAAGAATGGGCTCAGGCCATTAACATGGGGCTTCATGTATGGAACAACGAGACCCGAGCAGGAAGGAGGAGTGTCCAACCTGATCTGGGGTCTTTCATTGGCTAGGAAACACAACGCTGTTGTCAAGGTTTGCAAATAAGTATTTACTGAGACACGTGAATTCCTGCTCTTTGTAAATCGATAGGACCGTTGTCTTTTGGGAAATGCAACATTCACAAAAATCCATGTTTGACTATGTAAACTGATCATCTGAGAATCATCATGTTGTTCGCCATGTCACTCACCCGCTGATCTCCTCACAAGAAGGAGATCACGGATAATGCATCGCAAGGTAACGATAAAACATCTCAGCATGTACCACGAGCCGCACACAAATTCCGTAAGGTATCCCCCAACTACCCAATCGTTCCTCGCTGATATATTTAGGGAATAGGAACAAGTCCCAGTTGGTTACACATTGGCCCTTCAGTATTGGCACCACCGCGTCGACCTGATCCTCATCCAACCCAGCGAACGTTAGGTAATCCCACAACGAGCGCAGCCGGATCAAACGCCGTAGGGTCAAATAATTGATGGTGAGTCGATTTGACTGATCAGGCAAGGTGTAATCTGTTGAACATAACGCTAAAACTCAATTTGGTTGGCTATCGAAAATATGTGAGAAACTCATACCTAAACAATCGTCTTCAGGTGGATCTGCGGTGGGGCTGTCTTCCTCCTCGACCTTGATCGCCACAGTGTCACCCGAAGCACCTGTTTCGGAAGGATGAGGACTGGGATGGCCAGGCTGACTTTCGGCGGCCAGGCTAGCTTTTGCGCGACGTCTAAATCCATGGCAGTATCGGTTAGTAAACACATTAACCGATAATCAAGTATAACAAATGAAACTAACTCGTATTCTTCTGTTTTCATGTTGAAATTGCTGATCTGGATTTCGACGGGATCGTAATTTGGCCCTCGTTGGGTTAATTCGGGTTGAGATGGCATAGCGGGAACCCTCACCTGCGCGAAGCTAAGTCACGCGACTTTTCCCGCGATTCGGATCACAACAAGGGGCCACGATCGATCTGAAACAGACCTAACACCTGGACCACACGTGACTTAGGGCTGTTTCATCTTTTCCTGGATACCACTTATCGACATGGCGGTCACGTCACCATGCTATTAACGACATCACACCTCCATTCCCGAGTAATCGCTGTGATCTGCACGACCTTTTACATCAAGCACTTGATCGATTTTTTTATCATATTCCACGTTCGACTTGATCTTGTTCAATCGCAAGACACATGATGCAAGGTCGGTGTGGACGGCCTCTATATCCGTTGGGCCACTCTCACTGAGCTGAACCACGCGTCTCTTGTTTGTGGTCCTTTCACTGGCAGGTAATTTTTTCGAATCTCCCTTTGGCCCGTCCCAGGGTGCCGGTGACGGAACATCAGGAAATGGTCTTTCCCTCTTTGGCTTGAATAACCACAGTGCCCTGATGAACGGACGAGGTGAGCAATATCTCAACCCAACGTCTGATCCACCGACACTCATGTATGAATCTACAGCCTCTGCATTTGAAGATCCGCCCAGAGGAACCAGCGATGCCAACGCGAGTCGTCGATCATCGAATCTGGGTGGTGCCAATTTTCACGACGTGAACACTTCACTTGCTTTCTCTGCCGGCCGCGCTCGAAACAATCGATCGGTCTCCCCGCGAGGTAGGAGCAATACCATGAGTACTGATCACCGCGGGTCTATTAACTCGCAGCCTGGTAGCCTTGGCCTGGGTCAGGGGAACGGCTTCGAAGGTCACACTCAATCTGATAGTGTGACCTATACATGTGCGCTTCCGGCCCAAACGCTCAAGGTGTTCGAAGCCTGGTCTAAAGACGCAGGGCTAGATATGGTATGGCATGAACATGCCAAGCAACAAGCTGAGGTTCGTGCCCAGTCTAATCTTTTACAATTCGTTCTCAAGAATGTTGATCCAAAATTATTACGATCATCATTTTGTAGATCTTTGGGGACGCTAACCGTCACATTGCTCAAGCTATTGCTCAAGCTCGAATCATGATGGAGGTGTCCGCATTACACACCCAAATTTCGACGCTGACTGAGCATATTGCTACAATGTCTCAGATTGTCAAGGTTCTCGCCGAAGCTCCGGCTTCCGTGCCCAACAAACGTACCAGCACCCCCACCTCGGACGATGAGGGAGAGTGGGCAGCCAGTCCACAGCTCCTCGTGCGTTTTCACCTCCTTTGACTCGCTTTTAGGTTGCACACTCACCCTTTCATATCAAACAGGACGTGATGAACCCATTAGCCTTGAGACTTCTGATGTCTCCAGCGTTGGACGCGTACACGGCCCTCAAGAACAAACAGGAGGGAATCATTCCGACTTCTTTGTTCAATGGTATCAAAGTGAGTTTTCCCCTCGTGAAGCAAGATCACAACTGTTAGCTGACACCGAGTTATTATCTAGCTTACCATTGCGAAGGAAAGTGCAGCGTTCACTGCGAAACACCTTCCCGCCGTGCATCAAGGTGTTGAGGAGGCCTCCGCGGCCAAAAAGTACTGCAGTGCTATCAAAGATTCCGCCAAGCATGCACGGGAAAAACTCCACAATGTGGTGAGTCTGAGTCTCGTCCCTTTGATGATCCAGGTGATTGAACCAATGTATTATTACAGATCTTAACAGGTATCCATGATCCTAAAATGGGTGAAGAGGTGGAGATCGCGGTTCCGAACATCCGGTCCCTGGTGCAAAAAGTTAGTGTTGCTTGCTTGAGTTAACCCTGTTTAATGAAGTAACTTATCTTTTGTCTGCTATAGGTGGCTATCAGATGTGGCACCGCGAGTCCTACCGCCCTCGTCGATGCCGTGTGGGGAGTCACGGATCTACCCACACGCGCCCGGATCGCCTATCTCGTAAGTTGATCAGTTTGCAGTTATCATATCAATTCTGGGTCTGGTATCTGACCCAATCAATGCTCTCTTGTGCATGTCAAATGTCAGCGTTGAGAAGCCGCAAGAATCATGCTCAAGGGCGGCCGAGGGAGCGAATCCATCTGGGCTTGCGTTGATAAGCAACTATCGCGCCTGCGCCTGAGGAATGATGACGCTTACGCTGTTGCGTAAGTAGAATCACTTTTTATCGGCCACTCCGGCTCACCTAACACTGACATGATTTGGATCTTAGTTTCTATCAAATCGTGTTTGACAAAGATTGCAAGCACTTTACCGGCGAGACCTACTTTCAAGTTCTCAAAGAAAATAAAATCAACTTGAATTTACCGTCGGAGGAGGCTGTCTTGGCCCCGCCTGGCTCACAACGTCCAGAATCCAGCCAACGTGGTTTAGGTACGAGAGCTTGCAAACTCTTCAACGAGCTCTTGGGAGGTTTCATGTTGAATGAAAGATTACGCAAAACAAATAGTTTACATGGATAGCTACGGAATTGTATGAAGGCAACGTCGATTACAAGCTAAAGGGATTTCCTTTGTTTCTTATGTCAATTCCACCTGTTGTTCATGTCTACGATGAAATTCACATGACAATATTAGTCCTGTGTTGCTGTGCCCTCCTGGAGCGCGTCTGTGACCCAGTGGCCTGTGCCAATGGGTGAGAGCTGGGACGAATCAGGCAAATCAAAAAACGGTCCTGGCCCCTTTTTTGAGCCCCGAACCGGTCTGCAGTGAGCTACCCGAGAGGTTTAATGCGTGATTTGTCGCGGGTTTTTTTCCTGCGTGGGCCGCCTCAAGGCGGATTAAAGGCGCCAAACAACCGGGCGTAAGGCCGCCTGCCTCTCCGGCGAGTAGGCGTCTGGCAGGCGCCAGCTCAGAGGGCCAGCTGCCGACCGCCCTTCAATGCAGATGGGTACAGTTGTTCAAGGCTAGTCTCAACCACAGCTTTATCCGCCCCGGCCCCGGGGCCCGCTCCGGTCCGAAAAGTTGGCTGTTGGAATCCCAATTTTATAGCCGGCTTTATTGTCAACATTGCGGGTAGTTTACCCTCAAGATCATCCAACACACACACTTGCTGGTAAAACTAAGGGTGTCCGATGCATTCTGCAGGAACGAGGCTTATGAGGACCCCGGTATGCTCTTATAAGGGGTACAGATCCAAAAATGTGACTTTTGAGCTCGCTCGGAAACTTGTCCCTGGCTTTACCCATAGCTTTAAGACAGGTTTAGTCTTTTTAATCAGCTGTATTGGACTTAGTGACTCTAAAATTCAGGCAGAAACAGGTAAAATCCAAGAGAATGCTGTTTAATCCCATATGCCGTATCTCCGCGCGAGCTCAAAAGTCACAATTCTAGATCTGTACCCTTCATAGGAGCATACCGGGGTCCTGGCTTATGGGAATTATATGTAACAAAAGCTAAAGAGGCAGGTAAAAATCCTGTCTTCCGTTGTGCTTCTTGTCAGTTATCCGAAACAAAACGCGATCAAGCTGCTTGTGAGGCTCAAATCCGACGTGAAAAGGAAGCACAAGAGGCCTTTGAACGGAACAAAGAATTTGGCAATCAGGCCTTCAAAGATACTGATGACCCAATGTGCTGTGCAGCTAAGATTTTAAGCTTACAGTCCGACTTTGCGAATGAGAAGCCCTTGCTTCAAAAAGTAATCGAAGAAGCTGGTCATATTTGTATATTTCTCCCGAAGTTTCATTGTGAACTTAACCCAATAGAACTCTATTGGGCGTTTATCAAACATTGTAAGTTACAATTCAATCATAATAATCTAAATTCCCTCTTTTTTCTACTTCATTTGGTCTTACAACCGTTCCTAACTGTTCCCTTTTGTTCAATCGTTCCAATTTTTTAATCGTTCCCCTTTTTTAATTGCTCCCTTTTTTAATCGTTCGCTTCCAATCCATTCTTTTTCTTTGATTGATTCTCCTTTTGATCAATCCCTCTCTTT
>NW_006768831.1:0-32272 GCF_000204055.1 Melampsora larici-populina 98AG31
CAGTCTGGAAATATATGTGAATTTGAATATGTGAATCTAATTGACCGGGTGAATCTAATGCACCCACATGTGAATTTGTTTCACATATTCAAAATCACATATGGGTGAAAGAGATCACATATGGGTGAATTTCTTTCACATATGGGTGAATTAAATTCATCCATATGTGAATTTGAATATGTTAATCTAATTCACATGTGGGTGAATTAGATCACCCATATGTGAAACAGATTAACAAATTCACATGTGGGTGAATTTGATTCACCCATATGTGAATCCAATTCACATATTGGGTGAAATCTCAAATCAGCCATATGTGAATGTCATCCACATAAGATCACACAGGGGGGAAAAACTTGAGATCTGATTAGAAATTTGTTTAATTTTTAAATTTTCCCCAGGATCAATGTTCAGCATCTCACACAGCTGCTTCAGATGTACGAGGAAAATCTATGTGGAAAGGATGTGATGAAACAGGCCTTATTGCAATGGCTTGTAGGCATGATCACGTTGTGAAATATGTAAATGTGGTTCAGAGTGGGGAGCGGTGAGGGTTTCTTTCCAACTACATACAAGTGGTGTGTTCCAATGCTAATTATACCACTGTTATACCACTGCATTACCTAGTCAGTACTTTGTATTGGCATTGCTTGATCAACTGTTGATAGATACTACGGAGCCAGGCAAACCTGGTAAAAGTTTTACTGTTTTCTATGATATTGGTTGTACATTTGAGAAGAGTGTTCAAAAGGTAAATTTTTTGATGGTTTCTTGGCCGCTCTTACATTGATTCCATTGCTTCTTATTTGTTTTTGACAGCACAAATATTTTGAGGCAGAATACAATCATGGAAATCTGCGCTTTGCAACTAGTGCTTTCCATGCATATGCGCATGAGTGGTCTTGTCAGCTTGAATATAATCCCAGACTGAATGTGGGCAACGGATTGTCAGATGGCGAAGGTTGTGAGCGGATATGGGGAGAGAATTCTCCTCTGGTAGCACCAAATAGATGTGCCACAAAGCAACATCGAGTTGATGCCATAGATTTGAAGTCAAGTCATGGAAATGAGACTCGATGCCAAAATTCAGGTATGTTTTTTTGTACAAGATATGTGAATCAGATGTTGACGACAAGAGTTCAGTTTTCACAACTCAGGTGAAACTAAAGACGGCAGAGCAGAGATTTGATCAAGCATCTCAAACCCTCCAACGGCTAGAATCTCAAGATGCCGGTTTTACATATATCTATTTTTCTGATCAGTGGAAGCGGCAGAGAGAGGTCCAGCTGGCTGCCATGGAAGAACGTGGGATACAACAGAAGCTAGAGGAATATCTCGTGAAGCTTCTCGACCTGGAAGAGCAGGTGAAAGATGCCCAGTAAATTACGTCAAATTTTATTTGGATGAGTGTTTTTTGTTGACTTTTTTTGCGGCAGGAATGAGCTTTCACGTCTGCGAAGGAAGCGCAGAGGAAATCGGACAGAAGCTGAGATGGACAAATTTTTAACTTTGCCATCTTCAATTGTCTCACTCGAAAAGGCGGTTGCTGATATTACTTTAGAGTTGGGAACACCTGAGTTCAATAGACTTCGGGAAGCTACTGGTGAGTTCTGTGTCTTTATTTAACCCTTTGTCTGCACTTTGAATTGAAATGGATATTGTATTTATGAAGGTCC
This sequence comes from Melampsora larici-populina 98AG31, assembly GCF_000204055.1. Taxonomy (NCBI): domain Eukaryota; kingdom Fungi; phylum Basidiomycota; class Pucciniomycetes; order Pucciniales; family Melampsoraceae; genus Melampsora; species Melampsora laricis-populina. Next base: position 1,677 of record NW_006768831.1, read on the forward strand.
GAAAGCAGAGGCACTGATACGTGTGAGGTTGGCAAAGATGAAGCTATATGAGGCTAAGGTGGGTATAGTAGAAGCCCAAAAAAAGTGGGATAAGGGTGGTCAAGGCGAGTGTTTTTAGTTTTCAATTGGGAAATTAGTAGAGCCCACTCTTATGATAAATGTTTTTTTTGTAATAATTTTGGATCTTCTAGGAACTAAAGCGCAACAAGGTCTTAAAACTCTAATGACTAAGAAGCAATTGATGTTTAGGCGAAAGTGGACATCCTATGAATCTCAAGTGTCAGATTACAACTCCATCTGCCCAGTATCAAGGATGAAATGTCCATCACTTGAAGAAGCCAAAAAGCTACCATTTGAGGATGTATTCTGGAATGTGGGCGCGCTTTGTCATCCTACGGAGAAGTGGGCTGTAGATCCACCCACGATAGAAGGAATTCAGGCCTTCTTACAGCATAGGAGTTGTGGTGAAGAACTACAAAGGATTGGCCGGGAAACTCAGCAGATGGTGTATCAAGCTTTGAAGACTGAAGAACGGCTTGATGGCTTATTTGCGTTGTGTAGTAATGGTCAGTAGGATTATGTGTGATTGATGGATTTGTCTTTGGTGTTCCTCACGTTTTTCTTTAAATCTCACAGGTTATGATCCAGAAGAGGGTGGCAGGCAGCTCATTGAATTGGTTCAGCCTGGACAGCGTATATCAAAAGATGTTTGGGAAGTGAATGTGGCAGTGTTGAAATCATTGCATGATGTGCTGCGTCAGAAGTATTGCAGAACTTGGATGATATGGGATTCAAATCTTGTGGAATTGCTCCGTAGAACCTATCAACACACAACGTCAACAGAACGGGAAATTAGCTCTTTGATCCAGCGCTGGGAAAGTGTGGTAAGTAGGGGTAAATCAACCTGGGAGCGTATTGTGAAAGCTCAGAATATAGAAGCAACACCACTGGATGAGCTGGAAATGTTTGAACAACTTATGGTGCATGGGGAGGATGACATGGGTCAGGTGGGTGACCTGGCAGATGAAGTGGTTGAACTCTTCATTCATGATGAAGAGGATGATGTTGACCTGGAGGAACACTTCAATGAAAGCGGTTTTCATTAAGATTAAGCTTGTTGGTTGTTGGTTTTGTAGTCCTTAAAATCAAAGGAATATTATAGATTAATTTTCAATCATGTTTAGCTAGGATTTGATATGAGATTGTTGAGTCACGTGGGTGGGATGTAAATATGTGTAAAATCACATATGGGTGAATTAATTCACCTTGTGTGATTTCATATCACATATGGGTGAATACATTCACCCATATGTGATTCTACAAATATTTATACACTGGTAGAAATTTGTTTCCTACACGTGTGATTCCATATCATGTATGGGTGAATTAGTTCACCTTGTGTGATTCCATATCACATATGGGTGAATGTATTCACCCATAGGATTTGATATGAGATTGTTGAGTCACGTGGGTGGGAAGCTGTTTCCTACATCTGTAAATATGTGTAAAATCACATATGGGTGAATTAATTCACCTCGTGTGATTTCATATCACATATGGGTGAATACATTCACCCATATGTGATTCTACAAAAATTTACACACTGGTAGAAATTTGTTTCCTACATGTGTGATTACATGTCATGTATGGGTGAATAAATTCACCTCGTGTGATTCCATATCACATATGGGTGAATACATTCACCCATATGTGATTCTACAAAAATTTACATTGATTTTTATTATACCCTGTCTGTGATGTAGCTGGGATTGTAGGGAAGATTGCTGAGTCACGCCGGTGGGAATAAGTTTCCTACATGTGTAATTTAGTATCACATATGGGTGAATACTTTCACCTGGTGTGATTTCAATTCACATATGGGTGAATACATTCACCGAAGTGTCATTTGTGATCATGCTGGGTAAATTGTGATTTTAAGTAGAACTGTAGGGTTTGAGAGTCTCACTAGTGAAAAATTATCTGCCACACATCAGTATCTATATCACACATGGGTGATTTTGCTTCACATATGTGTGAATTGTATTTGCTGTAGTGGGGTGATTATACCAAGCCCTCCTGACAGGTGAGTGGGAAATATAGATGCGGCTGATAGTAGCGTCCATTTCATTCAGAATCTACATTTGTGGCGAGTTGGTTACAATCGTGGGTCCGACGCGTCGGGGGCGGCGGCGCGTTGGTAGGGGGAGTTCCGGACAATGTCCGCTAGGAATTGCACGTTTTTCTACGGATAGTATCCGAAGCGTCTAGTAGACACAGGTGGTATATTTATTGATGAAGGATGATAAGATGCGCTACTGGCTACAATCCATGATCTATGACGGTCTATCATACACAATCATCTGCGTATTGAATCGCACTTGCAGGTTTGAAAGGTGTGATTTTCAATAATCCGTGACGGCTTTCTTTGCATTTGAATACAACCACAAAGTCTGATTTTGTGGTCGATGATCATACGTTGCGATGATTGCGTGAATGATCTTTCGTCCGTCGCTTTCACTCCAGCAGTATCGTGTTCGCAACCTGCATTGCTTCGGCAGTATTCGGGCACTTTGCTGTCGAGCGCGGTCAACAGTACTTTATTCATCCATTCCAAAGTGGTTAGTTTTTCTTTTATTACCGCAAGGTCTGTGTCTTTGCGCTTTTGTTCAATGACTGATGGTTTGTCTCCTTCGGCCAGGAATACACACATCAGTATCCCTCCGAATCCTGATACGGAATCTACCACAAGGATTAGGAACTCTGCCTGTCTATGAAACTGCCGCCCATAGGAGTGTTGACTTGATGAGTCCTTGGAATGATTTCGGGTCATAAGCTGTGAGGTGTGTGAAAGTTTTGGTGAACAATCGACTGACGTTTTGGGATACATTCTGTTTGTTGATTGTGGCCAATTATCAAACGGCGCACCAACCGAACCGCGGTCTGAGACTTACGGCCTATTCTGTTCGTGGTTTGGATCACTCAAATTAATCACATCCTGACGTACTTGGCGTGAAATCGCTGACGACTCTGCGCATCATTGCGGCCATCAAGTGACTGTCCTCGTGGCCAGGCAGTATGTCTGGTGGCTTAGACTAAACGCACTATTGTCCCAGATTAATAGAGGACAATTGTGATAGACGCCTTATGTTGGCCCATTAGATTCGAAGCAGTAGAACACTATTCCAGGTTTTTTACTGCGTAAGTGCTGATCATTTTTCTCTCGCTTATCTATTCGCACTAAACCGTTCGTTGTTGGAGCACAGTCTGTTGTTAGTTATCAATGCCTCCAAGGAGGGCTGCGAAGGGTCCAGCAATACGGACCGAAGCCCTGGGCAGCGAAGCAAACCTATTGCACCGATTCCGAGGTGAAATACCGTTCAGTCTTGGTCGTCAATCTGATGTATGCCAAGGCTGTGGAGCTTTCAGATGGAGGCTTGAACGACGACTGAAAGATGCTACACATGAAGATGCGACCTTTGGTAATTGCTGTCGTCATGGCGATGTTGATCTGCCTGTGAAATATTTCCCTGACTTAGTGGATGAACCCGTGCCTGGATTTTTTCGTGAATTGCTAAAAGGAGACGATGATCGTGGGCAGATTCAATTTTGTTATCAAATTTTTAATGTGTCACTGATTTTGTTTCTTTTACAGGATCAGTGAAGTTCCGCCAAAAGATTCAGAAGTATGATAACGCACTGTCATTTACTTCTCTTGGTGTATCCCTGGATTCCGACGTTCTGGGGCAGGCTGGCCATTATGTATTTCGTATCAACGGTCAACTGTCCCATAATATCCCTTCACTGATGCCGCTGAAGGAAGGCGAGCCTGGCTTTGCTCAGATCTTCACTTACGGTAGTGGAGGTCACGAAGAAGCCCGTCTCCGCGTCCAACGATCTGGCCTGGACTTAGAACCAGATATCCTGTATCTGTTTCAACAATTCATGTATCGCCACAATCCTTACGCCAAGGTCTTCAAATCAGCAAACTCAATTTGCAATAATCAAGTTGTGAAGACGCTTCGGATTAAGACTGTTATTGCTCCAGGCACCGATCATCGTAGGTATAACTTGCCAACGGCTAATGAAGTTGCAGCAATCGTGGACGGTAATGGAGAAGTTGGGCAGAGGCAAAGGGACATCGTATTGGTCAGGAAGTCAGGTCGTCGTCAACGTATTTCGGAACTACACACCGGTTACTTTGCCCTTCGATACCCCCTTCTGTTCCTATACGGCTCGCAAATGTGGCACGAGTCTTTCAAAAACCCCACACCTACGAGTGAGTTGCTCTTTTGTAATCATCGCAGCCTGATACTGACTGACACGGGTGCTATAGACCCAGAGGGCGACGTCACAAACCTCAATTGGTTTGCTTACCTATTGTTTAAGCGACCACCATTCTCAGTCATATTGGCTTCTGGGCGACTCTTCCAAGAATTCGCAGTTGACATGTATATATGTGTTGAACATTCCCGGCTCCAATACCTACGATTCCACCAGAACAAGATTCGTGCTGAGATGTACCACGGCGCGATTGAGGCATTAGGTAATGAGACAGAAGATGAGGTCGTGGGCCGCAGGGTTGTCTTACCTTCCAGCTTTATTGGAGGCCCGAGGCATCTACAACAACTATACCAGGACTCGATGAGCCTGGTCGCGGAGTACGGGAATCCCAGTCTGTTCATCACCATGACTGCGAACCCCAAATGGGCCGAGATAGTGGACAAGTTAGAAGACGGGCAAACTTCTGATGATAGACCTGACTTGGTAGCTCGAGTGTTTTATCTAAAGCTTCATGCTTTGCTTGATGATCTGATCAGGCGGGAAAGGCTTGGAGTGGTTGTTGCATACGTCTACACGATTGAATTCCAGAAAAGAGGCCTACCTCATTGCCATCTCATACTGTTCTTGGACGGCCCATCAAGACCGGTGACCGAAAACGACGTGGATTGTTTGATCTCTGCACAATTGCCTAACCCAGAAACAGAGTCACAATTGTTTGATCTGGTTACCCAACATATGCTACACGGCCCGTGTCGAAAATTCCCATGTTGGAATGGCTCAGAATGTACCCGCGGTTTCCCAAGGCCTTTAATTGAAACCACATCGTTAGCGGACGACTCTTACCCGACTTACAAGCGCCCAGACAATGGAAGGCACTTCATCAAAGGTCCAACTAAATACGATAATGGGAGTGTTGTACCTTATAATCGGTTTTTATTACTCAAGTATAAATGTCACATCAATGTTGAAGTAGCGGCTAGCATTCGAGCAGTTAAATACCTATTCAAATACATATTAAAGGGTCATGACAGAACCATGGCTCAGCTTGAAGGAGATGAGACACAGGATGAAATACTTGCTTACCTTAATGCACGGTTCATCAGTGCGCCTGAAGGTGAGCCTCAGAGTTATTTTTTCATGTACCCACATTCACTAACATATTGCTTCAGCTATTTGGCGCCTGCTTAAGTACCCAATTGCCGGTCAATACCCACCTGTCCAACGCTTGGCTTTACATACGGAAGGTAATCAGACGGTCTACTTCCAGAAAGAAGATGGCCTACGAAGAGCAATCAAGACAGGCCGGGCTTCACGGACAACCTTGACCGAGTTTTTTAGACTTTGCAAGGAGAATGTTAAACTTCGTGATTCAAATGCAACGTCTCGATCATTAAAGTATCAAGAGATCCCGAAGCATTTTGTTTGGAACCAAAAGACCAAAAAATTAACAGTTCGCAAGAACGCATCGATCTCGGTAGGAAGGGTCTATTTTGCAAATATCAAAAGGGGCGACGTTTATTATCTTCGTTTGTTGTTGTCTCACGTCCGAGGGCCAACCTCTTTCCAGGACCTCAAGACGATTGATGGGGTCACTCTGCCAACGTATCGTGAAGCTGCAGATAAGCTGGGGCTTTTGATGAGCAATCAACATTATCATCGAAGCCTTCGTGAAGCTGCAGTATGGAAAACAGGCCACCAGCTCAGGCGTATGTTAGCAATTATTCTGTGCCACAGTTCTCCCGCGAACCCAGACGAATTATGGTCGGAGCACATTGATAACCTCTCAGATGACTGCGAACATCAACTCAAACGGTTGAATCCGCGCTTAAGACCATCGCCTGATCAAGTCCACAATTATGCATTACATCAACTTGAAAAAATCATTGTATCCATGGAATCGTCCCTAGAATCAGTTGGTGTGCGAGCCGTAGATCACCAATTGCTGTTTCAATTAGATCTTCCAGACGCTGACAGGACTGATCGTAACAATATTACCAATCCAGAAGAGAGCAATCGCAAATATGAAGCCATGATGCGGCTTCTAACCGGTGAGCAGAGGTCTGTCATTGGTCCAATTGTCGAAGCACTGAACGATAACACTCCATACATGGCGTTCCTGGACGGTCCGGGTGGTACTGGTAAGACTTTTGTCTTGAATTGTCTATTGCATTACTGCAATGGCAATCAGGTACCTTTTGAAGCGGTGTCGGCAGCAGGAATCGCATCGCTCCTCCTCTTGAACGGTCGAACTGCTCATAGTGCGTTCAAAATCCCGATCATTGTTGATGAAGAATCAGTGTGCCCGATTTCGGCTAGGGATCACATTGGTCGAAGGCTTCAAGCAACCCGATTCATTGTTTGGGACGAGGTGGCGATGCAGCACAAACACGCTATTGAGTGCGTTGATTGAACGGTCAGGGACTTGACTGGGATTGACTTACCTTTTGGAGGGAAAGTGGTTTTATTTGCCGGTGATTTCCGCCAGACCCTTCCTATTGTCAGGCGGGCCAATCTGATGTCACAGGCCGCGGCTTCTTTGAAGTCTTCGTTTTTGTGGACACACATTGCTCGATTTGGATTAACACTGAACATCCGTCTTGGAGGTAATAGTGGTCAACCTGACCCTGGGAACACCAACTTCGCTGCCTGGTTATTGGACCTGGGCTCAGGGAGATTGCAGACCAATTACGCCGAGGTCCTGGAATTAAAGCACTGCAATGTTTCAGTCATACGTCCACCGGCGCTCTTTGACCCAGAATTAGTTGATACCGAATATCGTGGGGCAAGCAACTTGGTCAGGGATAGGAACTGGCCTGAATTAATTGAATTATACTCAAGCCGTTGCATCATTACGCCTCTGAACTCCACGATGTCAATCATCAACAACCATGTAATGGAATCACTGCCCGGTGATTATCGTGTTTCAACCTCAGTTGATCTCATGGATGAGGCCTTCTGCAATCCAGTGACCGTTGATGTGTTGAACACATTTGATTTTCCCGGTTTCCCCGCTCACGAAATGCATCTTAAAGTCGGGACCTCTGTGATGGTGTTGCGAAACTTGCAATTGGCTGGTGGTTTGTGCAACGGAACAAGATTACTGATCACGGATTATTCTGACAACGCTCTTCAATGCCGGATCTTGACCGGTGAATCCATTGGTACGGCGATAAGTCTTCCAAGAATGAGACTTCATCATGAAGGCAACGAATATTGCCCGATTCCTTTCTATCGCTTACAATTCCCAGTTGTTCCAGCGTTTTGCATGACCATAAACAAGAGTCAAGGTCAAAGTTTACAAAGGGTAACCGTCCTATTACCAAAACCTGTCTTCACCCATGGTCAATTGTACGTTGCGCTTTCGCGCTGCACCTCCACTGCTAATGTTCATGTGTGCATTGTCTCTGATCAAGATGATTTGGCTACTAAAAATATAGTATTTCACCCGGTTTTGGAAAATTAATATTTCAATCAGTTTGAATAATCGGGGGTTGATCAGCCTTGATTCCATTGCTTTTTTCTTTGTATTACTTTTTTGTTGTGAAAGATAATAAAGAGTACATTGTTAGATCTTTAATATTGTAATTATGATACGCCTTCGTGCCTGATAAACTTCCTTAGATCTTAAAGTTGGGGTCCCAGATTCTACAATCAACATTGTTGTTTGTGTTATTATTGGAGCATCAGACCAGACTGTCAACGGCGGTACCTGACAGATACACAGTATGCCAATTGTTTGAAAATGGGTAGGCAGGATCCGCATTATTTAACATTGACACTAACCCATTGCCTCACCATGTCAACACCCTAAAAGCCAACAGATTTGAGCAGGTTATGCCGACACGACCTGTGAATGCATACCAACTATTGTACACTAAATCAGAATGTCTCATGCAGACACATCTGCTATTGGTAGATTGGCTTTACAGGAACACATGATCGGGTCGCCCGAAAAGCACGTTGACCCGAAGGATCAATGATCCAGGTGTATGAAACCCCCTGTCTGATTGGAAATATTGGGACTGCTGAACCAATACGCCTGATTTGACGTCTGGTATCCAACAAGGTACGTTTTTCCCTGTACTCTCCGGTCATGAAATCTGTTTAGGTGACCTATAACTGACATCGCTATACGAGCAGGTGTCGATATTATAATCAACAAATTGAAAGCGCTTGGGTGTGAAAACGAGCGTCTACGATTGGGGTCCCCAATCACCGTCTTCAGCGTCTTCACGCCCCAATGATCAGTATCGGGATTCAAAACTGATATCAGTTTGTTCAGGAAGGACGGTGAGTAGCTGCCCATAGTCTAGGACTGTTTCGAGCGTCTGTCTGCCTCGTTCTCACCTCTGATCATGCCACTGATCACCTCACTACCGATTGAAATCATAGGGATTATCTTGGATCATCTTATCGACTCATGTCCCGGCAGAATGTTGTATTTTGAAAACTCTTTCGATGACTCTTACCTAGGTCCTGGTTTGGTATCGAACTTGCTTAATTTGCGCCTTATTGGTAGGACGTGGGCAATCGCAGTGATACCACGTGTTTACAGATCCATTCACTTAACTTCGCCCTTCATGATCAACACGTTATCAAGACGCTGGGACGACTCCTTCTTAGTCTCAAACATGGCGACGTTGCGTGCGTTATCATTTGATTGTTTGGTGTATCCTGATATCGATTTCATTGGGCGCCAATCGAATGATCCAAGCCCCGCCCCCAGTTCACGACTTGATTCAAGCAGCTATCTCATCAACTCAAATCATAACAATTAAACGAAGGAAGGGTTCAAAAACAAAACTGGTCAAAATCGGCCAAACTGTCCGTTCTCTCAGCCAAACGAGTATTGTACTTGAGGCAGAAACCAATTGGATCTGCATATCTGCACAACTCCGTACATCTCCACGACGTAAGCGCAAGCTATGCATCCGCCTCATGCCATCCGCCTCTCCATCTACAATATCCTCCTTTTCATGTTACCCTTGTCATTTAGATTCTTACTCTGTTCGCATATACTTATCGCCTTGGCCATCCCTACCAACAACCTCGATTTCAACAATCAACACAACGACTTGGTTGTCATAAACAACCAGCAGTTTGAGTTACCCCCTGCCAAGGGATGATCTTGAATCACAATGAGCGAGACACACAAGCCTAGGTCAAGCATGTATGTAAATCTTGAGACGAAAAGCCGCGCATGTCATGTCAACCTTGACACAATCAGCAATCAACGCATCCAATCCACCAATGCGATAGCAATCAATTCCGCACGGTGAATTTCAATCACAACTGGCTCTGCACATCCTCTGCCACCCCTGCTTTTCATCGCCAGCAAACTTGTTCATCAAGTAGGCCAGTCAATACTATACAGCATCTGATCTCTCCAGGTTAATACGCCGCGAAACGCAGACGTCAGCCACATGTTCAACTTGGCTTGAAAACATATCAATCCCCCCATTCTTGCTTGCTGATCAATTCACGTGTGATAACATCTTGTTGACCACACGGTCACGTGGAATTGCCTCACCAACACGTCAATCAACATCCAAAGCATCCATCGACAATTCACGGAAACATATTGTGTGGTCTCCACTGCGTCCACCACCTCCCATCTCAACGTCGAGAAGGGTAGAATGGTTGGAGTTTGGTGCGAGAAAGGTCTATTCAGAAAAATCGTTTCTTCCACTCATTCAAAACCTCAGCAACCCTAAGCAGCCTAAGCTATTTGGAAACCTGGACAGCTCAGACCTGTGCATCAACATGCCACATGATTTTATTTAACTGAAAAATTACCCCCTTGGACCCCATTCAATCAATATTCCTCCAAAGGATGTATTCCAAACGAGATGAACTTATCTGCGACGTACCTGGCCTTCACTCAGTTCAAACAATCACCTCTTCGAGACTACCTCTGTCAGTGCAGCAAGAGCATTAGCTATGCAACAACTCAAATATGCATTTTATGAGATCAATCAATCACAAATTGATTTAATAGAATATCAATCACTTTTAGAATCAGGATTAATTGCACAATCAAGTGAAAGAGATTGGAATGGGAACACCGTGTACGTATCACATTGAGATTGATTTGAATTTCTCCATCTTGACAAAATGATAAATACGTGGGATTCTACTTATCTCCTAAAAACAATTCTCAATCTCCATCAAATCATAATCTGTCTGCTTCCTTCATCACAGATCAATCTTTACGTGGTTCGGTTTCCAATATGAAATTGCAAAATAAACTTGATCAGCAACAGAACCAATCTCTTTCAAAACAAACATACAGTAGTCACCAAATCAAATAAACTCATCCAGTCGATCGATCACCAATCTCATCACCACTTAAAGAACTTCATCATCTTATCAATTCACCTCACACCTTCAATCAATCACTTCATACTTCAAAATGGTAGCTGCTACAAGTGAAGAAATGGTAGCTTTGAGTACCACTCAAGTATGTCAATCTCATTTTTGAACTATTGATCATTTGATTGATCAAAACTTTGCTAAATCAATGGGTGATATGTTCAAAAAGGTTTCACCTAAAGAGAAACTCATTGGTTGATATCATACGGGTCCTAAACTTCGTTCAACTGATCTTGAGATCAACGACGTTTTCAAACGGTATTGTCCTACACCGGTGATGGTGATTGTAGATGTGAGACCCGATCGGGGGATCGCAAAGGGATCTGTAACATATGCTTATTTTGCGATTGAAGAGATCAAAGTTGTAAGTATCTCAAATCAAGCTCTATCCGACTTGGTCAAGACATTAACCATTCCCCAACACAGGATGATACAGCTGTTGTGGTATTTAATAACCACGTTTGGTTTGGTCTTTATCTTCAAGTTATCATCAAATTCACATCGAGTTATCAACGTGTCAAGGACTTCCAGCTCGCTCTTGATTTGTTTTATATTCATATTTATTTCATTATCAAAGAGCAACTTAGAAGATCAAGTGGCAGTTGAATGAGCGTGTATAGATTTAGGGTCTGAGTGTCTGGTTTTTCTTTTCATTGTCTTTGAGAATAGGTTGAGTGTGACCTGCGCTTTTTCTTGCAACGAGATTTTTACAAAAAAGGAATGCAAGTTGGATGTATATGAATCGGTGAGCTGCTCAAAAGGAATTTACCTTCATGAAGGTGATTACACTTCCTTTCTTTAGATCAGAGTTCTTTTACAGTCGTCTAACAGGTTGTTACAATATTCATCATTCCAACTAGGTCCTCTATGATAATGGCTTTCCCGTTCCAGAAGCAATTGATCAACCTTGACATGATGTAGTCATATCACTCATTCACCCTTTTCCACTTCATCAAGTTTCCGCGCTAGCAGATCCAGATCGACTCCACTCTCAGCTCTCAAATTTGATTGCTTGACTAGCTGACCTCGGGCTCATTCACGGAGATTTCAACGAATTCAATATTCTCATTGTTACTTATAAAGAGGATGAGAAGGCTGAAACAATCCTGATTGATTTCCCTCAAATGGTACCTACTGAACACACAAACACAGAGCTGTACGCTATTCCTTCTCTCAGCCCATGATTTGACATCTTTGATGTTTATTCTTCAATGCTTACATAGACCTTCTTTGGTAGTTATACTTAACAGGGATGTAAAGTGTATTTGTGCCTCTTTCCTTTGTAGGTTTAGGTATCGGTCAAAGCTACACCCAATTTTTAATTTTGCAATACGAGAGGGGAAGCGAGTGCGTGCTCAAATTTTGGCCAGTTCAGGAGCTACTTTCTCTTCTGTTGAACGATAAAGTCAACAAACAATATGTCTTGCATCTCCTTGTAGTACAGAGTCTGGACAAAGATTGAATTCTCCGCAGATAAGATGGACCCACAAAACGTGGCAGGGGTTGCCAATTACATTGATTAGCATGAGGCAATAATAAGATACTTGGTTTTTGGTTATTGGACGCTTCTTGAAAGGAAACTTGAGTCAAGATCTCCATATGTAAAGAATAGATTCATCGATGAAGATGAACGCACCAAGCAAGTAAGGTGATGAGGTACATTGAACAAATTAACAAACTTTCCAAGATGTTCTATGCCGCGAACAAGTCCCCAGAAAGACTGTTTTGGCAGGAGTTCAGCCCGCAGGAGCAATTGATCTGGGTGATTTCAGGTAGCCGCTTGTCACACAAGGTTATTCAGCTCGGTGGTTTGCTCAGGTCGGGTTGAGTCACTCGACGCTGGAAACTGTATCACTGTTCTACATACCAGGGCACGCAAGTCGGGATGTGAATTTGATTGAACAGGATAAACTTATCAAGGATTAAAGTCATCAGAGTCCGACTCCCACTCTGTCGCTCACGGCCAAGTCCCAAGCATATGATCAAAGTTGAAGATCGTGAAAATCACTCTCGGACTTTGTATCTCACAACGGTGAGCAAGTAATTGAGCCAGGAGCGTCTGGCGTGATAACGCGCTGCGGATGATGGTCATTTTAGCAGTCTTGACAAGATCAGTTGGGTAGTGGAAGTCATGATTCATTTTCTGCTGAGCCAGAAGAGATACCGAATGGGCTTATTGACAATGTCTGTGATAAAGGGAAATATCAAGCAAGAAGTAAGCAATGGAACCGTTCAAGAGAAGGGGGCCTTCTTGCCCTCTAGGCTTCCTTGCGTCCTCAGGATCCTTCCTGAGGCTCAGGAACTTCTGATCAATAACTTGCAGCATTTCTCAGTCTTAGCTGAGTGGCATACTCAGTAGTGGAATTAACTTGAAGTGAAGTCCACACAAACATGGAACAAAGTGGGACTATCTACCCTTCTCAACGTCGAGAACAGATGTGGTGGATGCAGTGCTCCTTATACATCCAGGCTGCTATTACATGTTGCACATCACCAATTTACCCTAACCGTAAATCACTTGTGAATATACTCCACATCTCACCTGAAGACCGTGTTTCCTGACAGTCAAATTGTCATATGTGATTTTATTCCATTTCATACACCACATTACGCAAGCCAACAACACAGAATTTAATACGTAATCTTGCGTAAAGCTGCGACACTTCCTTGCCTATGACACAGAGGTCAAGCTCTCCGAGTTTGGTTATCAGTCAAAGTTTGTATCATGCCGCCGTGATACATGTAAGTTTTTATTTCACACATTATGTTGGCTGGTTACCTTGTCTGAATCAAAATGTATAAAGAGGTCGTACCTCAACGGTATTCACTTCTACAACATCTTACCACCAGACACCAGCTCTCCAATCTCATAATTATTATTGTTGGTACGTTTGTCTGCCATCACGTTTGGCTTCAGCCTCAACCAACGCTGACTCTCCAACTCACTCCCACACCTTTGTTCCATCTCACTAATCAAGCACCACAACAAATCTCATACTCAACCACATGTCAGATTTAAATCCCGCAACGTATTGTGGTATCTATTTGTCTGGTAATTTTGAGGTTGAAGGGAAGGTATGCCTGTTGATCAAATTTGGCCAGCATCATGCTAACAATTTGAGATCTTACATGCAGACTTTGCCCGACAATGGTTGGCGATCTGAGTACAAGACTTACACGATCTCTATTGGCTGCGGCGGTGTTGACCGTCAAGAGCCGCTCCTTTATGAAATCGCAGCCAAAGGTTTTAGTGGCGCCAAGTTCAAGTTGCATCAGGACCATGTGTATTTTCTGCGTGGAGCTCTCTTCCCCTCTAACTCCCCTGATACAAGGGCCAATCAATTCATTTTTGAGGGAAGTGATGTTGTCATGTTAGGCCCACGTGACAATTATGGAGGCAAATTAGTTGATTCTGTAGGGGTTACTTGTCTAGGTATTGTGATAGGAATCAGCTCAATTGTCAAAGATTGCTGCCAATACATGAAAAAAACACCAGACCAAGAATCTGTTTTAACCACAGTTTTCACGGTCCAGCACTCGGATTATCACCCCATAGTAAGCCTCATTATCCTCCTTACTTCCATCTTTTCCGGAGTCTCACTGTCAACGGTTGCCAGATGAAGACTGCCCGTACGAGCACAGTCGAATACTGTATACGTCCCACTCCCAACCTTGCCAAAATTGCCTCAATTGTCAGGGTAGGGCAAGAATGCCAATTCCATGGATTTATCAAGGATTTCAACGAGGAAACCCCGTGTTATATTGTGATAGTAAGTTGTTATGATTCACCTTTTTTTTATTCATTCTAACTGCCAAATTACGTTTACAGGCAAACAAAGTTCACATGACCACTGGATTTCAAGATATACCATCCCAAAGCAATACACAAAACGAAGACAATCTTAATACCCTCAAGAAGCCAAAGAAGTAAGTACAAACTATCACACATCTCTCATCTAATTCAAAAATTTCATCTGATACATCGGATTCCAGATTCATACCCAGAACATTGAGTAATCAAAATCAGGCACCTATCACCGTGCATGAGGGCATAAGCAGTGTTACGTTTGGCTCTGCCGACGAGGCGTCATTATTTAGGTCTTCAAGCTCAGGACAGTCACTCGAAAGAAGATTGGTTGAAAATGTTGTTGGCTCCTATTCAAACTCCATTGATTTTGCCAAAAAATTTTAAACATATTATCTTCACTACTTGGAAGGGGAGGGGTATGAAAGATGATGTTTTGGTGCATGTTTTCAATGCTTATGGTATCAAATGCCTGTTCAGGCCAGAATTGTCACCCAAAGATATGTTGGTAAGTATAAGTCTCTTTTGTTGTTGGTTTGTGTTGACTTATGGCAATATGGTGTTGTTTTGAATCTTTCAGGAGTCTTTAGACTAGGTACAACATGTCCAATGCGAAAGCCTCTTTTTGTGTCATCTCAATTTTGTGATTGTGGTGGGGCTTTATTGTGATTTTGTTTGTGAAGAAATGCTTTTCTATTTGTGTGAGATGATTAGGAAAATCATGTTTGATCAATTCTGGTCATCTTAGTTTATTAGTCAATTTGATTTAATTGTATCACCGTGGCTAAGCCTATCTTGTGATATGTTATGATTTTGTGGCTTCCTCAAATTTGTGGACCGAGCTTAGTTTTACCTCTTACTTGCCATAGTCTCATTATGTGATAGCCACCTGTTCAAGGCTTGTTTTATTTTTTCTCTCATATAATTTATATCAACTGAAATGCTATATTTGAGGTTGAAATTTTTATCTTTTTCACATTTATTTCACTTGGCCAATTGGTATATTTCATGTTATTGGTCTCGTTCAATTTTTGGGGTATAGGCAAGTCTAATGGAGGATATTGGGTACGTTTGATTTCTGTCCGCATGTTGGTAGGGTATTGCAAATTGACTCCGGTTGGGGAACATGCAATATTCATCAGCTTGTTTCCTGACGTCGGAAGCGGGTGGTATGTTGTTAGTTGGCGTGAACATTTGTAGCACGGCCAACAATAGGAATGCATATGTTCCTTGAGTATAACAAAGTGCAACATGGATGGCAAACATTCTCTTATTATAGACTCATATAGTTTTGCTTGTTTTGTTTATACAACATTGCAGTTGCCATCCATGGTACTTGGTATTATGTATTTATAATTTACATCATGGCAAGGGGAGTTTTTGTTGTCATTGAACTGATACACATTCATGCTTGATGGCGTAAGACTCATGATTATATCCTGGATTCAAGCTCATTTTGGGTGGATTTGTTTGGTGTCACAGTTTTTTCAATTAACCGACAGAGAGGTTTGGCTATAACTGCACATGAAATTGTTTATAACAATGCGCATGCTGATACGGATGCCAAAGGATGCTGATACTTGTACTTTGTGTATTTGATAGCTGTTTGGGGCGTGAAACGGTGATTTGTGTATTTATGGTATCCTTGTAGCATGCAAGTGGGATGATGTGTAGTTCTTTGGTTGTGGGGCATGAGGATTTCTTGAAGCCTGGTTGATTTTTTGTCTTTGTTTATTATATAACTGGGGCAATGCTAAGCGTTGAATGCACTTCCTTGCCCAACTGCCAATTTTTGTCATCTTGTTGGTTTCTTATCATGTCTCTAATGACTGTGGGTCCTACTCCCTCATTTAATTCTTCAGTATTACCAATAGAAATTATACATTTGATTATCAGCCACTATGTTGAGATGGTACCTCGTGCGGCTTCAGATCCCATCAATTGTGCGGAGAAACCTCTTTTGTTGCTCAACTCTTATGTTCATTTGTTAAATTTACGTTTAGTTAGTAAATCTTGGGCATCAGATGTTCTTCCTTTTGCATATAAATCTGTCTATTTGTTATCACCAAATATGACGGCCGGTTTCTTGAAATTGTGGAAGTCTCCTGTGTCAATTTCTTTTACTCATCCATTGTGCCGTATTTGCTTCAATTGTCTCTTGTTTGTTTCTGATCGCGTCAGGGATCAAGTGTTTGGGGGTTCATTGGGTGATGATCATGGGGGAACAGATGCTGTGGTAAACATGTTGGATGCGTTGGCAATTCCAATGAATGTGGTGGCAGATATTATTAGCGCTTGTGGTCACAACTTGGACAGTCTCAAACTCAAATTTGCTAACTCTGTTGGCTTTTCCCCTGCCTTGTCAAGTGCAATCAAGGATATTAAATGTCTCAAGGTATTAATAATTCATGGTAGCAGGGAGGTCGGTGTGTCAAATCATTCAAATTCTATCAAAGCAGTACTCAAATCAACACCTTATTTAGAATCTCTATCAATCTCATGTAGCTCTTTAAAACCTCTAGATTTAGAACCCAGGGCTTTACCAAACTTAACACACCTCTGGTTGCAATGTCAATCCTCAAACTTGGACACTTTTGGAGTTTTATGCCATTGTGTGAAACATAGCGTCAAGTTATTAGAATGTATACCAACTCAAGATCAAGATCTAGCTGGTCCTATCATTCTTTTGTTTTGCAAGGGTCTAGAAGGATTGTTCATGGGATCCATCCCTTATCGCTTACCACATTCCGTCGCCCATACTCATTTCCCTCAACTACGTCTTATACATTGCATGTCTTTCGATGCCCAGTCAACATCTGTTGCTTGGCTAAAGTTGCCAATTTTTAGTGAACTCGAGGTCTTGGTCACAAGTTATTGGCACACAAGAAAATATTGGGTTTTTTCGTTGGAACATTTAGAATATGTCCCTGTTAATTTTCCTCGTAATTTCAGAACCATCATATTTATGACTTGTGATGGGTCAAGTGTAGACAATCCTGGACTGGTGGCCGCCTGCGCTCTTTATGGCATACATTGTGTTTTCACTAATGAATTATCTCACACTGAATTGTTGGTATGTATTTGGTTCCTATTTGTTTGGGGCATGCATAATTTGTCTGACTTACGCTTTGTGATTTTTACTTTTGCATGGTCCAGTCAATTGCTTCGAAACAGAATAGTCCTTGATTCTAATTGCTTTTGCGTTTGGTGTCAGTGATTTCAATTGATGTACTTTCTTGGTTTAATACTTAAGCCTATCTGTTTGGTTGTTGGTGGGTTGTAAGTCAATGTTGATATTGGTCAAATATAAACAGTTTTACCTGTGTTTTGGTTTAGTGAGCTGTGCAATGGTTGCTTTCATTATGTGTTGGTGTGCCTAATCTTTGTGATATTACATCTTGGTGTGGTGAATTGTATTGGGTTAGAGTGGTCAACTTCTTTCCGTGATTCTAATATGTCTGCTTCAGTTTATCACATTGTGTATAGATCAAACTGGGGCCCAAAGTCCGTGAGCGGCGCCCGCCGCTTAATTGCTAGTTGTCATTATATCTCAAGCCATGTCCCTACCCATAGTCGCGCCGTCTGTACCTGCCACTGTTTTAAATACGATCAAAATATGTAACTACATAAACACTTTGGGATTCTCACCCAAAGAATTTATGGTTACCTTTCTTTCCGCCGATAATCCCAATTTGAACTCGCGACGACGACTGATGAAAGTTGGCCTTGGTGCCAAGCAAACACGATCAATCATCAAGAACCTAGGTAAACTGACTTCGTCATGTGAGCCAGGCCAAGAAAGCTGGGAGGAGTTAATATTTGAAGAGGTCAGTGATTGCTTCGTAAAAATCACTGAGATAACTAACCATGGACTCACATCTGCTACGTGTTTATGTGGGCAGGCAAGCGCGATCGTAAATGGCCAAGAGGTCCCGCGTGGCCATTTTCCTGCTGGCGCGTATGTTAGCTCAAACCGTATTACACCAGACTTCTTCAGTGAGGGCTCCGAAAAAATTCGTAATGATCAAGTAAGGACCGGCATGAAATTTCTGTACCGTCTCATTCACAGCAAGATTTGCACTGGCCTCAAGCATAAAGACCCCATCCAATATCACGACCACGAAGAGACCGCCGATTTGCCACCGCCATCGGAAAATGTGTCTACCCCGCTGACCCTTGATATCGAAGGTGCAGTCGATGAGGCCAGTGTGTTATCTCTTGAAAATTTGGTCTATGTTAAGACGTCGCCCGCTGAGCACGCCGCCCACAAACTTGCTACCGTGAGTATGGTCCCCTTGTAAAGTGTGTCCTTCGGCGATGTGTTGCTAATCAAAGGACCCCGCGGTGGATAGGTCCCAGTAATGGTGTGTTCGATGATTGCAGCCGCGTGCAATCGTCGGAGCAACGCAATTGCAATGGCCAATGGCCTGGTAGCATTTGCCGGCGGGGTGTCGTGTAGGGTGAATGAATGGTTAAATGCTTTAGGGATATGCACGTCCAGAAACACTTGTAAGGACTTCGAATGTCCTCACTGAAGGAAAAGGGCAAGGCGGAAGGAAGGAGAAGTTATTGTATAACTTCTAAGGCACGAGGGCAATCAACACCACAAAGTGGTGGAAGAGTTTTCTAGAACCGAAGTATATATTTATAATTACGAAACTGACTCCAAAGAGACAATGACAAGTGATCAGTCAAAGATCCTTCAGGAGTGAAAAGATAGATAAAAGGAAAATACAAATAAAGATGTACCTGACTCCAAAGAGACAATGACAAGTGATCAGTCAAAGATCCTTAAGGAGTCAGGTTGAGGTAGCGTCCAGGAACAAGAGATATAGAAGGTTTAGGTCTTAAGTCTAAGTATGTTAAGTAGTAATGACTTCTGTAATAATGAGTGACATGAGTTATTACATTCTCCCCTCCTATAAAAAGAAAGAGAAAAAAGAAAGAGAGAAAAAAAAGAAAGAAAAAAGAAAAGAGACAAGCCAAGAGAAACAAGTGTAAGCCAAGCCAGAACTATTATGAGAAAACAGAGAGAAAAAGGAAAAAGGCTTCAAGAAATTAAAAATGACAAAATTGAGACAGAAAAAGAGAAACTTGAAACAGAAAATGATAAAATTGAAACAGAAAGAGAAACTGAGAGAAGAAAAAAAAATGAGTAAGAAAGAAAGGACAGAGGAGAGTCAAAACCGTGAGGATGTCCCGTCGTGGCCCGTCGTGTCTGTAAGGTAAAGCAGGCGGTGGTTTTTCGCTCACAGTGTGGCCATGGTTTTGTTTTCAAATTGATGGTAGTAGACTACCTCGGCGGTGCATACGAGTGGAGGGAACTTACTTTTACCCCTGACACTCTTACTAAACCGCCCGCTCGTCGTCTCCAACGAAGACCTTAAGTTTTGAAACGTTGAAGGTCCTGTGTCGCTTATCGCCGTCAGGTAGATCTAACTCGCAGCTTTGTCCGCCGTTTAGGACTTGAAGCACCTTGTAAGGACCTTCAAATCGCTCCTTCAGCTTATCGACGCCGCCAGAGTGTCGACCACGCCAATCGCCTGAATCAAGGAGGACCCAGGATCCCTCGGTAAGCTGGATGTCTCGGTGGCGTTTGTTATGTTGAACTGCCTGCTGGACCCGGCTCGTCCAGAGTTGGTCTCGAGCTTGAGCCCACACCTCTTCCCGTTGCTTGATCCAGGTCTCAACTGAGGTAGGTTGGTTGTCGAGAGCGGGTTTGGTAGGGAACAAACGGTTCTTACCACCAAAGACAAGCTCGTACGGGGGAAAGCCTGTAGCGACGTTAACGGCACCGTTCACCGCAAACTCGACGGATGGCAAAGATTCCAGCCACTTCGTCTGCCGTTTCGCGGTAAAGGAACGTAAAATCTGGCCGACCGTCTTGTTTGTACGCTCACTCCGCCCGTCTGCTTGAGGATGGAATGCAGCTGACATATGGAAGCCTGTGTTTGTCCGAACCATCAATGCTTTCCAGAACTTCGAAGTCCAAGCTTTATCGCGGTCACTAATGATCGACGAAGGAGCCCCGAAGATGCTGTGCCACGATGCGAAAAGTCGAGAGGCTGTTTTCTCGGCGGTGTCCTTTTGGTTGGTTGGAATCAAGCGCGTGAATCCTGAGAGCCTGCACGTGACTGTGAGCAACATGTCGTAGTTATTGATCTTTGGCAGGGGTCCTACGAAATCAATGGCGATGTCAGTGACTGGCTGGAACGGGAAATGTGGGGTCTTCATGTGGCCATTTGGTAACGTAGTACGAGCTTTCGTCTTCTGGCAGGTTTCGCAGCCTTGCACAAAGGCCTCCGTCTCTTTGGCCATCTTTGGCCAGAAGAAGTCCTTCCTAAGATTACTGATCGTCTTCTTGAAGCCCAGGTGGCCTAGTCGGCGGTGTGCTTCAAGGATGAGATTGGCTCGAAGGCCTTTGTCGTTTGGGATCACTAGCCGGCCGTCGATGAACAGAAGACCGTCGATCTCGGCACTATCGTCTCGTAGGGGTAAAACTTTTCGTAGATCTTGACAGAAAGGGTCGGAAGAGTAACCGCTAAGGATTGAGGACCGGATGTCCTCAGAGATAGTTGGTTGGGTCAGAATGAGGGCTGAGATCGTCTCTATACCGACGTTGAACTCATCCGGCTCGGCTCCGTCTTTGCGAGAAAGTGCATCGGCCACTGAATTGTCAGGACCCTTCACATATTTGAAGTCGAGGTCAAAATCGGCCAGGTGTTCTAGCCATCGAGCTTGCCGTCTGCTGAGAGTCCGCTGTTTCAGAAGGTACGTCAGGGAGTGGTGGTCACTCATGACATTAATCTTCATTCCTAATAGAAGCATACACCATTTTTGCAAAGCGTGTATCACGGCCAGAAGTTCCTGCTTGTGTACAGGATAATTTCGTTCTGCGCTGGACATCTGTCGTGACTCGTAGGCAACCGGATTAGCCGTTTCCCACGCTGCTCCTTGAAATAAGGCTGCACCTAACCCCAGTCCACTCGCATCCGTGAACAACCACAGGGGATCCTTGGATTCGTAGTCGATGTTCTTCAAACAAGGCAGAGAGGTCATGATTTTCTTGATGTTGTTGAAGGCTGTCTCCTCCAAGTCTCCCCATTTGAAGTCTTTAGCGTCAAGCTTACCACTGGTTAGTGGAGTTAAGGATCCTACGTACTTCTCGAGACCCCGGATAAACTTCTTCATCCATTGGACCGTGCCTAGGAATTTCTTCACTCCTCACGGTGATTTTGGGGACGGCCAGTTGAGGATCTTTTCCACCTTTTCACCGTCTGGTCGTACCCCTTCCGCAGAGATGTAGTGTCCAAGGAATTTGATTTCCTTCCGAAAGAGCTTGGTTTTCTTGCTGCTGCAGTACAGATTAGCCTTCCGAAGGCGATCCATCACGAGGCGTGTGTGTATACGATGTTCTTCGACAGAGTTGGAGAAAACTACAATGTCATCGAGATAGACCACGCAGACAACGTTCAGTAGATCCCCTAATGCTTCTTCCAGTCTACTCTGGTGTGTAGCTGGCGCGTTCGTAAGGCCCATAGGCATTACAACCCATTTGACTAATCCCCACGGAGTCTTGACTGCCGTCAATGGGATGTCAGCCTCGTGCATTCTGGTTTGAAAAAATGCATTGGTCTGGTCAAGTATTGAAAAAAGTTTACCACCAGCCACCAGCCTGACCAACTCATCAACGTTTGGTAACGGAGATCTGTCCCTTACGGTCAGGCTGTTCAAGGTGCGGTAATCGCATACCCACCTTGGGAGTTCACTAGGGTCCTTCTTGCGGATGATAAGGCTCGGTGAGGCGTATTGACTCGTAGATCTTCGTATTCTTCCTGCTGCTAAGTGTTGATTGACAAGTTTTCGCCAGGCGTCCATATGTTTTCTCGGGTAAGGATATTGTTTTCCATTGATGACAGCGTTGGGGTCCGTTAGAACAATGCGATGGCGGACCTTTGATGACGGGTCCTGCATCTTTTCAGGGAAGGAACCATCAGTGAAATCTCCACGCTCTTCCGCTTCATCTGAAACCGCCGGAATGTCAATAGGGAAAATGTCTTGATAATCCAGGAGTAGATCTTTCTCCCACTTCACCCATTGTGCGCTTCTTTCAGGTTCATTTTGTTGGGACAGGCTAGCTACCCAGTTTTTCCACGTAATGGATTCACTCTGCGCGCGCTCTCTCTTGACTCTAACCTCTGTGTCGGAACGCTCCTTCTTCAATTTATCTTCAAGATCTAATTTCAATTTCAGCACCAGACGATAATCATAAATTTTCAAGGAGGACGTTTCACTAAGTACACAGTTTCTTGAGCATGAAATGGCAAGTTGATGTCTAGCCAAGAATGGTGCACCCAGAATTACATCATATGATGAACCCAAGTCTCCTAATTTCATACATGTGCGGTCGAAGGTAGTTCCTGAATCCGTGTGTGATAAACTTTCCACAACGAAATCCGTCAGTACAGGTCTTGCTCCAGACGAATCAAGGGCGAGACCTACGATTGTTGGCTTGACAAGTTTGCGTCGGTGAAGCTTAAGAAGATCGGCTAAACGGTTTGACATTAGATTTGTTTTGGATCCCGCATCTGCTAGCGCGCGAATGGTTGTCCCCCTGCATGTCAACTCGATGATCACAGTTGGTCTGTTATCGGGCTGTGGTACGTACTCTTTCGATGAACCGTCACCTGTCACAGCCACCTGATCATCCGAGTTGTCATCAGTAGATTGGAAATCTTCACGGACAAGTTCGTCGATAGCGTTGAATGCTGCGACACTGGCTGAGTCTAATTCTGGGAAGGTGAGCGCCGTGAAAGGGTTATTGTCTGTGTTGATTAAGGAGGTTGCAGCAACTGAGGTGCGCGAGGGACGACCAGCTGGGGGGTGGGTCGGTTGGCCTGCCTGGTTAGGTGAAAGTTTGGCTCGTGGTGGTTTGTAGTTAGCCGGCTTTGGTGGGGCTACATAGTTCGGTGGGAAAACAATTCTCGAACGATCCGGAGTTCCGGTGCAAGCCCCGTGTTCACTACCACATTGGCATTTACAGTAGTGACACAGGCCTTTAGAATCGAGAAAGGAATGAATCTTCCATATGAAATCCGTGGTAGAGACTCGGGAAGAGAAGTTGGACCGAGTTTGGGTCGACGGAGGGCGTGTTGAGGTACTGCTTGGTTTGCGTGCCAGTAACCCCTTGTCTTTCAGGCTAGCATACAGATCGTCGCAGTCTGCCTCGAAGTCATTGTAATCGAACTCGGCCACTCGTAGTAACTTCCACATTCGGACTTCGCTTTTCAGAACAGGAACCATTCCGAAGCACAGGAGTCTAGCGAACTCAAGGTCATCAACACAGATCTCGTCGTAATTCACCAGTGACTGGATGGAGCGTCCTCGCGTACTGTAGGATCGAAAATCCTCGAATTCCCCCATTTGTAGGTGTTGGAGTTGTTCGGTAAGACGATCTTGCCAGTCTGCCGGTAAGGCTGCTCGGAATAAATTATCTTTAAAGTCTTCCCAAGACCCTTGGATGAAGGAGTCGAATCCATTTGACCAAAAAGCTTGTAAGTTGGGTTCCACAAGGAAAGTCCCCACTAGGGCGATGCGATCGTGATCGGTAGTAACCCCTTTCACGAAGAAAAAAATCTTCAGCGTCGCTGCCCACCGTAGGAAAGGTTTGATTTGTCTGAAGGGACCTTTGAAGGCTGGACCGTTGGAAGTTTTGAATTTCGTAAGATCAATGCTTGTTGATCGTTGGTCGACACTGGGCTTAGATTCCTGTTGGGTCTGGTTCTCTAAACGTAGCTTCAAGAGCTCCTCTTCTAGTTTCGCCATTCGCTGCGCTGCTTCGTTGGCGGCTCGTAGGCCGTCACGCTGGTATAGCAAGATTTCCCGCTGCAGTTCCTCGTTTGTCGGAGGTGCTGAGGCTGTAGACTCGCTGTTCCCGTGCATTTCGTCTGAGCTCGAAAGTACAGGTTCAGCAATCGTATGCGTAGGTTGAGTAGATTCGATAAAGGTCGATGCCTCGTGTGAGGCAGGGTTTGAGCGAAGATTGTGGTGAAAGGGTGTGCTAGGAAAGTTTCCCGGTATATGTGGGGTTAAGGGAGGATGTTCAAGGGAGGAACGAGGAGTTGATGATGGCGATAATGAATCTACTGGCGTAGCAGCAAGAGGGGCGGAGTTAGAGGGTAGAGAAGCAGAAGATGGGGCAACGTAGTAGCCTCCACGATAGTTTCCAGGCCCCGGATTCCTAAGGTGTGGCCTAGAAGCTCTGAGAATCGCGTCGGGATCGAATACTTGATTGACAAGAGTATTCCCCGCTGCTCTCGTAGTACGTCGTGTGTCTTCGTTCTCCGCTCCCTGCATTCGATGATGAAGGATAATTATAGATCTGTAGGTGTGTATGAATGTTTTGAACGTGGTAAGGGATCTGGAATCAGCCCGAGCCCCGATCGCTACCCGTCGAGTAGTGGCTTGCCCGGCCCCCGAACCGACGGGTAGAGAGACCTCCCAAGCCCGTTCGGGGGTCCCCGAACGAGTTTTTTTTGAAAAATTGTCTGCCCGAACCCCGACCGGGTTCCCCGCCGGGGACTCGCTGGCTGGACCAAAAAGGGTCCCTCACCCAGGTTTGAACACCGGACCGGGTCATTTATCGATATTGATGCCAAATACATCGAAAAAAAGTGTCCACTTGATGTTTAAATTGCACTCAGGGCCTCACATCACAGCCATGGCAGTGCTGGCAAGGTTCCCATGTGCTTGGTAGGGCCTCCCCTGACAATGGACTAGGTAGTTTTTACCTGTGATGGAGTGTTTTAAATACATTTTTTACTCGTCGGGTACCCGGCGGATAGTATTTTTTTCGATTTCTACGCCCGACACCCGACTCGCGGGGATCCCCGATCATCGGGGGTTGTAGAGCCTCCGCCCGAATCCCGGACCTATCGGGGACCCCGTCGGGTCCCCGATCGGGGGGCTGGTCCGGGGCTCAGGCTGAATCTGGAAGGCTTGAAGGATTGAGTTTGACTGTAATGTAAGGTTCGTAAGGGATAATAATGTGTATCGATTGAATAGAATCGACAACGTTGGGAGGAATCGACAAGGTTAGAAGGTGGTCGAGTATCCAGAATACTTCGAAAGGTTCGAGAAAAAAAAAGTGTAAGGACTTCGAATGTCCTCACTGAAGGAAAAGGGCAAGGCGGAAGGAAGGAGAAGTTATTGTATAACTTCTAAGGCACGAGGGCAATCAACACCACAAAGTGGTGGAAGAGTTTTCTAGAACCGAAGTATATATTTATAATTACGAAACTGACTCCAAAGAGACAATGACAAGTGATCAGTCAAAGATCCTTCAGGAGTGAAAAGATAGATAAAAGGAAAATACAAATAAAGATGTACCTGACTCCAAAGAGACAATGACAAGTGATCAGTCAAAGATGCTTAAGGAGTCAGGTTGAGGTAGCGTCCAGGAACAAGAGATATAGAAGGTTTAGGTCTTAAGTCTAAGTATGTTAAGTAGTAATGACTTCTGTAATAATGAGTGACATGAGTTATTACAACACTGCACTTCGGGCAATGGAACATTTGCGCAAGATTCAAGAAGACCGTATGATGCAAATATTCAGGATCAATCATAAAATCATGCCTTTATTGTGCTATGACAATATCGACATACACTTGAGGGTCCATAACACCCGAATTGATACGTCATCTAGGCTCTTCCATGGCACTTGGGGGTTTTTCAACGTCGTGCGAGCATGCCTCCAGGTTAGGTGTAGCGAAGAAGCCGAAGGTCTTGCAGCGTATTTGGCCGCAATGGCCAAAGCCGATCGGCAAACCGTAGACATGTCCCTTTTTTCTCCTTTGCCAAACGAGGCAGCCCATTGGAAGTTGGTCATTAAATCGCAACTGGCCAAAGCACTGCAAGACTATATCACTCACATCCCTGGCGCACCACCTCGGCGTAAATTAGCCACCTGCAAAACGTCTCCTCCGCCGGTCGACCCGATTCCCATGCACAAGGCCAACATTCACTTTCTCAGAATGATGGATGCCCCCGACTCTTCGGCCGAGGGGGTTACACGTGTTCTGGATCAGATTAAGTCTCAGATAGGGGTAGATGAGAAATCCTACGCCGAAAGACTGTTGGTGGCAGGTGGCAATGTGGGGTCTAACCTTCTGCTGGAGAGCTTACGAGTTAAGCGATTTCCTCCAATTGACACGATTGAAGGATACGAATGGGTGCTCTCGGTGTTCGGGGGTGCTCATACAACCTGGAATGTCGCTAAGGCCCTTTGGGGCCTTCACTGGGGCAATGCTGACGACCAAGATAATACGGGCGCTTGGAGGTCCACTTTGGCTCTCGGAGGTGAATACAAAAAACCTCCTGCATCCCAAGATTTTAATTCGATAATGCGATCATTGCAACAAGTGCACAAAGCGACCCTGGTTTTTATTCTGAAGTCAGTATTCTGGAACCTAGGTGTGATCACGAAAAAATATTTGACTGACCAATGTAATCTCTTTTTCAGACAAGTCCTACAATCTACCAAAGGTTTTGACTTGACCAAAGCCGAGAACTGTGAAGTCCTATTTGAGGAGATTTGGACGAAATATTTCGACCATTCCGCCATTCATGCCGCCAAAGAGAGCGGAGATGCGACACGATATAACCTCTTATTGCGACTTCGAGACTTTGCGACAGTTGTGGAAGCCCAAGACGCGACACAAGGAGGTGACATTGGCCGACTAATCGCAATGTGGAAACGTTGGGCTATAATGGGACAAGGACTGCCCGGCCTGTCGCATTACGCCCAACATATCCCACGTCTGGTAATGCTATTGGAGCAAGACTTACCTCCTAACCTGGCGCACGCGATCAAGCACTCGCTGCTGATACCTTCTAATGAACGTGATAATCATTGGATGCCGATCGACGAGTTCCTTGAGGTGCATATCTATTGGCTGAAACACTTGTACAATAACACAGTGAGTGACCAATTCCCATACTTATGATTAACTACCTACAGGACTGGGTGGGAAGTACTTACTATATATTTCCCGGGTTCGTTTAGGGGCACGGCACTGACATTGAAAGACTGACATATAGGTTATCGAACAATATACCTTTGGTGAGGCACATTTTTCATTGCAACTTCGTGTTACAAAACTTTGGGCTGACTCTTTACAACTGTAATGCAGCTAAGAAAACTGATGCAACTTTTGAAAGCAATGTCGGGCCAGAAGCTAGTTTACCAGCCCAACATCCACACCATCACAGATGCCTCTTTGGCCCTGTTCCTCAAATACGCCAATGACCACTTGGCCCGACCTCCGGCCGGGCGACCGCCGCAAATGGTGACAAACGTTTGGCGCACCGGCCATTTGAACATGATCAAGATGATCACCGCGGACAAAGACGCGGTTCAATCAACTCGTTTCCGTTGGGGTGCGTCTGATGTACTGTCTTCATGGGAAAATGATGAACCGCAGGACGATTAGTAAACGACAATGATAACCACTAGTTAGTACATAGTCACTTACTTCCACAAGGGCCCGTTTGTTGGTAGGTGTCGGCAACACCGAACCTTCAACTGGTCGTTTTGAGCTTTGCCTACCATCGTTGACAGCTGCTCGGGATAACTTTTCCTGAGCACGTTGCTCCCGAATGGCTGCCTTTTGTTTCGCCACGCTCGCTTTCGCAGCCTCACAGGCGTCAATGAGTGCAGCCTTGTCCAAATCTGCTTGGACTTTGGCCATCTGCAATCCCTCCAAGGATTGAGGTATTTTCGGAGGTCCCGAAGGGCGGTGAGCTTTGCGTCTTCTTTTGGCCGCTTCGGCCACCGCTCCAATCGATCCATGTTTGTCTTTCCACCGCAGGAAGGTGTCGAATAGACAGTTGTATTGACCAGGAATCGCTTCACTCGCGATGATGAGGCCCAAATCACTTGGCACCCTAAGAATGTCCAGGTTTTTGGCCACGTCCCAAGCGAGTTCCCGTCCGAGAAAGTCATCCGGACCCAGATCAGATCCGTGAGGGTACAACCCAGAGAAAAACTTTGCAAACGCGCGTTCCAAGCGTGTCACTAACTGCTCTAACAAAGGGAAGCCCAAAATCGGATCATCTCGAACACAACGTAGAACTACAGGCCGAGATTCTGTGGTGGGAGGTGCTGGGGTGTCTGGCATATCTTGCACAAGTTTTTTGAGTTCCGCAATGGCCATGCTGAGCACAATATCAATATTATCGTTTTTGAGAGCGCGCTGAGCCAGCCATAGTTGCTCGGCCTCTGCCGGGAGGCAGTTGGAGCAGTCGCATGTACGCATGTTCGCCTGCGACTGACGAGTTTTTTCGGCTTTGACTGTTGGATCATTGACATCAAGAGGTATGTAACCATGGCTATTGCCGCGCCTCAGAAAACGATCATCCGGCCACACACATGAGATCACCCATTAACTCACCTGAGATTGACAGCCAGAGCCACCCGAAGGCACACGGGAGTGATTCCGAGGGCATCCATCCGATTGTCGTCCGTCATATCGGTTGGAGTCACAAAGTCTGCAATGTCATTTTGTCCATTTGTACGTTTGTGTTCAACCAAGAGTATTCCAAGACCACGACAACCATCTCGACCACAACGCCCAGCCATCTGAACAAAGTGACATGGGTCTTGACGCCCTACCACAATTACTCGACGAACCCGGTGCCAATTTTGGCCTAACCCCAGCGCAAGGGTACAGCAGATTACTGCCAGTGTGCCGGCTACGTAACAAGCCACAGCATCGACTTTGGCCCTTGGTCCTGTGGTGGCATGGTACCGACGAGCAAAGGCAGAGTGGCCATTCGCGGCTTCGTTTGGTTGTCCTCGTGAGGCGCATATGATTTGCAGGAAATCCAAGGTACCATTTTGAGAACCTGAGTATAAGAGAGTAGGTGGAATCTCTGCGTTCGGCACCAAGCTGTGATGTGGAAAGATTCCACGTAGTGACGCGGTAAGAGGACGCTTGAACAATCTGTGAATTATTCGGATTTCCGGTCGTGTAAGCTCAGCTGGGTGGAATCGAACATCTCGGAAGTCAAGTTTAAGGTTGGCTAGTATCAACTGAGTTGCTTGAGGTGTGCACGTTGCTGACATTAAAAGCAAAGGTACATTGCTCAAAGACAGAAACCTGCAAGTCAGGTCTCCATACGATGGGCGGAAGACACCCCCGTCCTGTACCCGGACATGACTTGCTAATCGTTTGGCTTGTCCGCTGGCCACAAGGCCCCATTCATAGACCATGTGGGCCTCGTCTACTACGATGAGTACAAGCCTTGCCTGAAAAGAAGGGTCTCGCCACATTTGATCGAAGACAGTGTTTGTCAAAGCGACCTCGGGACTCTGCAATATTGGGTGCGTGCCGTTGCAAGGCTTGGTTAGTCACATATTACGCAGGAAATATGCTGAAAATGATATTGTGTAATATCAATCGTACCACATAGACAAAAGGGTATTTTCCTTGTAGTATGCCGTTACACGCCTCTGGCGTGCAGTTGGGGCCAGTCAGGTTGATTGCACTGAGGTTCACCTTTGCTTTCTCAGCAACCTGCAAACGGGGGACAGCGTATAAGCCACCTATCATATAACCAGACATGTAAGTATACACTCTCACCTGGTCATCCCCCAAAGAGTCCAAAGGGTTGATACTGAGGATGATAGGAGCGTAGCCTTTGTCATGGGCGTCGTAGAACATCTCGGGAACCCGGCTCTTGCCGAAACCGGTTCCAGCAAGCAAAAAAGTCGTACGTCCATTGAGCACATCGACGAATGTGTCAACCTGCTGGGGCCTAGCGGCATAGCCGTGCTTGCTCTGGAAAGCAAATCGTGCTGCCGCTGCCTGGGTAAGTTCGGATTCGTTCTGAAAGACTGGTTTGAATTTGGGACGTTTGGTCATCGATTTGACACCCTTAGTTTCGCGAGCCTGGCTTAACAAGGCCTCGTTGGCAGCCGATTGGCTCCTTCGTAGCATCGTTAGATATGAACAGTAGAGCGCGTGGCAGTTGGATGTGGTAATATCGATGACTTGGTGACATCATGACAGACGTGAGGAGTGAAACAACACGTTTGCCTGAAACATATTGACAGTTTTGTCGATCGTATTATGGGAA
>NW_006768831.1:32372-78534 GCF_000204055.1 Melampsora larici-populina 98AG31
GAACCGATGTCTCCGGCTTCCAATGGAAATTGGCTGGAGGGGGTGCTGGCGGAGACTCAACACTTTCCTTCTGTTTGTCTTTTTGGGCCCTTCGTAGCAGAATATCGGGGTCGTCGAGAAAGTTGTCTGGCTTCAACGAAGTCGTACCACTCATTCGACTGGCTTTAATCGTGAGAGATTGTCCGGGGGGTGGGGATCGACAAGGTTGGGTTGACAGAACTGAACCAGAAGCAGATGAACAGATTGACAGATGACAGAAAAGGCAGAGTGACAGAAGTACGTGAAATGATAGAGAGAAAAAAATGTTGGATAAGGTGTTTTGGTTTTGTTTATCGAAGTGATAAGTTAAAAAAAGTGTAAGGTTCTATCAGAACCTTCACTGAGGGTCCGGATTCTTGTCCGGCTTGACTTCTCTCGAGAGAGCACTAACTTAGAACTTCGGTTTCTATTGCGACCTAGCTCCAGAAAGTCCCATACGTGGCTCCCTGAGGAGTCAGTAACTCTAATCTAGAAGAATACAAAGAAAGAGAGAAATGGGATAGAAAGACTCACCTAGCTCCAGAAAGTCCCATACGTGGCTCTCTGAGGTGTAACAGGACCAGAACTAAGGTTAGGACAGGAACGGTTAAGTGACTTAGGGGGTGATAACCTTACGGGATAAAAGTAGGAATCAAGTGCTTATGAATAGATTGTCGACAGTTGTGATAAGGATCAGAATGGAAGGCAATTAGGCAAAAGTCACGGTTTCCAGAAGAGAGCAATTCTTGCTTATATGAACTGGGTATTTATTGCAATAGGGGAATTGGGGCTCTATTTATACAAAATGGAGCAGGAAGGCGAACTTGTGGTTCTCAAGAGCCAATAAGTGGGACTCAACTGATTGGAGAGTGACTCTCTCGAGATAAGAGAGAGTCTCTCTTTTGACTTCTTTGTATCACCTTTCGTGAGGTGAGGTTATTGAGTCATTGGTAGACATTGCTCCTTTGAGCGATGTAGCTGAAGTGCTGAGCATTTGTGGAGGGCGTCCACCTCTTTAGCTCAGCACGTCTTTATCTCTTTGTTACCTTTAGTCTGTTCTGTACGGCTAAAAGGTTTTAGCCCGACCCGAATGGGTCGACTGTACCGGGATACCATGTATCCCTGCTACAACTATCCCCCCTTTAGCTGGCGATCACTCCACTTGTCGCCAACTTGGGGATTTTTATCTTTATTTTTAACGCGTCCTTCTGTGCCTGCGTTAATTCTTTGACTTTAGAGTTCAAGCCCTTGTCGATCTTCCCGGCAGATGCGGATGCGGGCTGTAGCCGTGCAGGCAAAGCCCATGTACTAATCAACGACCCGTCTTTAGTCTTTGCAGGCTGAAGGCGGTTCCCATTTATTGGATGAGGGAATTCTGAACCCGTTGGGTCTACCAATCGGTATACATTGTTTCCTAAGGCGTCGAAAACCTCGAAGGGTCCATGCCAATTAGGCTGACCTTTTGTCCGAGTCTCGTTCCGGAGCTTCACCGTTTCGCCTATATGATAGGATTGGACTGTGCCTCGTTCTTCGAGGTTTTTATCAAACCGAGCTTTATTCTTTGCCGCTCGTGCCTCTTGCAGTTGTCGAGCTTCAGCTCGACCTTGTTTGAGTTTCTCCAGGCGTGCTTGTCGCGCCTTTGCCTGTTCCTCAGTCTCAATCTTGAGAGGGCGAATTTTTGCTCGATCTGCGAGTAACCTAGGTTTCACTCCATAGAGCAATTCGAATGGTGACCAACCGGTCACCGTACTTTGATTTACTCGCACCGCAAAGACAGCCGGAGCCAGGAATTCTGGCCAACGAGAAGGGTCCCCTGTAGTATTCAATTTGAACAACGTACTTTCTAGGATACCATTCAAACGCTCGTTCTTACCATTTGTACGAGGGTGGTACCCCGATGTCGTCAGCTTTCTAACGTGCGCCGCTTTATAAAAGCGTAACATATCTTTTGACAAAAAATTTTGACCACGGTCTGTCAAAATTTCGGATGGTACACCGAACTGTTGGAAGACTTCCCTCAGGAATGCTTCCGCCACGTTCGCGGACGTGGCTTCTTTCATGGGTACTGCTATTGGCCAACCGGTACAGTGGTCAATAATAGTCAGCACCCACTTGTAGCCGTCTTTCGATTCCGGTAGCTGGACAAAATCTGCTGCCCATCTCTCAAACGGCTCCACTTGGGGCAATGGGACTTGTTCTCCTGTTTCCAAGTTTGCTTTAGGTCTCTCGAAGATTTGGCACTGCGAACAGTGTTTGCAAAATTCTTCGACATCCTTATAGCGATTCGGCCACCATCCTCTGCCCCTCAAGAAGGCTAGGGTACCATCTCGGCCTCTGTGGCCCGATTGGCGGTGAACCGACTCGAGTAAATCTGGTCGTAAGTCGAACGGGATGAATGGGGAGTCATCCTCCTTCCAACTCAATGTTTCCGATTTCTTGTCGTAAACAAACTTAGCAGAAAGCATAACTGCCGTCTTAAAGCTTGCAGCTTCGATACTGTCCGGTATCTCCCGTTGGTCCAAGATATATGGAACCAGGAGCGGCCAGTCACTGGCGTCCCGCAAGCCGTTTTTGACCTCATGTATCATCATGAGGTCCGCTCGCCTACTCAAGGCGTCAGGTACCACATTAGCCGACCCCTTCTTGTATTCGACTTTAACTGTCATTTCCGCAAATTCGTCAATCCAGCGATGAAGCCGTCTGGAAGGCAGGACTTGCTGCTGTAGGTACGTAAGAGACGCATGATCTGTGCGTACTATAGTATCACTTACTGCCCCTTCGACGTAGACGCGCCATTTGCGCCACGCGTGTAATATACCCAGGAGTTCTTTCTCCTGGGCAGGATAGTTCTGTTGCGCCGGGTTAAGCTTGCCTGACTCGAAAGCCACCGGGTGCTCAACACCCTGCTCGTCCTTTTGCAACAGAACTGCCCCCACAGCGTGATCACTAGCATCCGTTTCAATGATAAACGGTTTGCTAGGATCGGGGGTAATCAGCACCGGTGCCTCTTGCAATGCTGCTTTTAGATTGCAAAAAGCAACCTCGTGAGCAGCACTCCACTCTACTGTTTGTTTCTTCTTTGTTACTCCAGCTGTTAAGCCGTGTAAGGGACTTGCAATCTTTGCAAAGTTCTTTATGAACCTCCTGTAGTATCCGGCCAGGCCGAGAAACGCTCGGACGTCGTAGACGTTTCCGGGCCTCGGCCATTCTTGGATAGCCTTCACTTTCTCAGGCATCATTTGTACTTTATTATGCGAAATGATATGGCCGACAAACTGTATTTCTTCGGCAAACATCAGAGATTTCTTGCCTGAAATTTTAAGCTCAGCTTTTTCGAGCGCAAGGAACACCTTTGTTATGTGTTCGAAGTGCTCCTCTTCTGTCTTGGAATATACCAAAATGTCATCCAAGTAAACTTGAACGAAATCATCTAAGTATTCCCTGAGGACATCGTTCATCATCCTTTGGAAGGTACTCGGGGCGTTTACTAGCCCGAAAGGCATCACCAACCATTCGTAGTGCCCATACCGAGTACCAAAGGCAGTTTTTGCGACATCCTGCAATGCAATTTTCATTTGATGAAAACCCTGCTGGAGGTCAAACTTCGAGAAGTAAACCGCGCCTCCCAACTGGTCAAAACAGTCTTGGACCAGCGGTAGCGGGTGGCGGTCTCGCTTAGTAAGTTCATTAACTGCCCGGTAATCAACGCAGAACCGTAGTTTACCACTGGCGTTCTTAGCGAACAGTACTGGGGACGACCACGCGGAGGTGGACGGCCGAATCATTCCCTTTTCGAGCAACTCAGCGAGTTTCACACGAAGTTCATCCAACAGAAGTGGTGACATCCGGCGAACGGGCTGAGAAACGGGACCTTTGTCCCCCGTGTCGATGAGGTGGTCAATCACTCGTTCCACTTTAGGTACGGTGCTGACCTCTGTGAATCGGTCTTTAAATTTATCGATAAGCTTTCTTATCCGGCCCTGCAGGGCCTTGTTCGCCGGCGATATCGTTGGCAAGGCAGCCGGGACATCCTCACGAGGTCCTTCGACCTCGTTTACTTCTTCCACAGCGTCCATGGGCTGCATCAACACGATATCGACGTCTTTCTGCCGACAGAACCGGCGGAAACCAGATCGCGATAGCTCAGTAACGTCGTCACTGACTTCGTTGATGTTGTCCAAACAGTGAACGGTCTGCGTTGGCGCTGCTAGCTTTTCCGGAAAAAACTTTGCCGAGCCTCCTTTGCCATCGACGATTTGCCAGGCACCTATCTTCCAGTTTGTCTCTTGGACAAATTCGTTTATCCACGTCATTCCTAGGATTATGTCGAAACTGGCCAGGGGGACTACTCGGCAGGCAATACTGTAATGTAGGCCTGCCAAGTTGAAATCCAATGTGCATAACTTATCGCACCTGATGGTATGGCCAAAGGCCCCTTTTACCATCACTGGAAACGGACTTGTTGATGTGGCAAGTCCGTGCTTCTTGACGAAAGAGCTGGAGACGTACCTATCCCTCCCTCCCGTATCTAACAGAAAGCTTGCTATCCGTCCGTTAACGACGGATAGAAAGTTGACTCGGTGTCCTGCCGAGTTGGCTTCTAACGACAACAAATCTTCGATGCAGCTAACATCGGAGACTCCAACCGGAACTAATAAGGGCCCACTGGCCGGTGGGAAAGTCCGCTCAGGACTGGCTGTTGGATGTCGGTCCTCACTAGAGGGAGGTCTCGCATCGTTGAGACTCAGTTGGGACAGATCCGCCTCTATTTTAGGCTTAGGACGAGGATTTGTCCCTCTTATCTTAGGGTTTTCGACACTTGAGACGTCGAGTGAGCTCGAGGGGTCTGAATCTCTCAAGCTCAAAGTGCTCACACAGGCACTCAGGGAGTTGGAGTCTAAAGTGCTCCTTGGACTCAGCTGACAAAAGGGCTTGCCCTTTTCTTGAATGGGCCCCTGGTCAGAGTGTTCAGGGGAGAACCCGTTTGAACGGGGCAGGGGCAATTTGATAGAAAGCTCATCAGGCAACTCTCGAGATGGCTCACTGGGGGACTCAAAAGGAATAGCAGACACAAAAGAAATAGGTTTTTCATTATGATCAACTAGACAACAAGGCGATGACAATTGAGTTTGATCTTCATCGCCTAAGCTTTTAAAGTCTCTTCTTTCTTCTTGGCCTCGAAATAGCGCTTAGTCTGATCAGTAACAGGTTGAGGACAAGTAGGATTAGCTAAAGACCCGAAAATATGACCAGTAGCGTTACAATTGAAGCATTTACGATCTTCCTTCCTGTTGGTGTTCGGTTTGCGTTTCTTAGATGCACTAGTAGAGGATTCAGCAACTAAAGAAATAGTGACCGTTTCCTTCCCAGCACGGTAACGCTTGTCCTTGGACATAGCCATCAGAGCCACTTTATCGAAAGTCAAAGGATTTCCCATGTTATGGGCCTCATCAATCAATTCCTGGATGTACTTTTGAACACCTGGTTGAAGTCGCTCTACAAAGTCGTGAACTTGTTCATACTTTAGATTGACGACCTTAGCGTCCTGTTCGAAGATACACCAGCGGTCATAGAAATCGCTGACGGTCTCGTTAGGACGTTGGCGCAACTCCTTGAGCTGCTGCTTCACCGAGGTGACGGTGGTGCTAGACTTGAATTTCGTTTTTCCCCATTCAACGAAGGTCTCCCAAGAGGTGGGACGATCAGGGGCAGCCATAGCAATCTCTAGCTTAGTCATAGCGCTGCCCGAGAAGAGAAGAAGGGCAAGACGATGAAAGAGGGAGCGGTCCAGAAAACGCAACGTCGCAGCGCGTTCGAACTTGGAAGCCCAAATGACAAAGTCGTTTGAGACCGACCCATCGAACTTGGACAGACCGGCGTTCAACATCGACTTCTGAGCCTTCGAGGCGTCCTTTTCGAGTACTTCAGGACCGTCGGAAATAATGAACGGGTTACCTGGGGCTACCAATACCGATGTATCAGCTTTTCTCTTAAAATGTAATCGATTCAAGATTTCATACTTACTTAATCCGACCTCGTCTGGGTCGAGGACAGGTTTGACATCTGGCTTAACATCGCTGATGGCAACCGCAGCCATCCTGTCTGCTGCGGTAATGGTGTTGTCAGAACCGAATTCCGATGCCGAGACGAAATTCCCTGAGGAGGAGGAAAGGGAATCCGACTTACTTTCTATTTGAGACTTACGGGCTTCCTCGCGAAGCATCCACTCTTGCCATTGTCGGTATTGATCTTGAGTGATCGGTGCCGTGGTAGAGTCCGTCTCAGCTGGAGCTTTGTCGCCCGAGGTCATCGCCGTATCGTCGTCGACGGTCTTCAGCGTTTCCTCGGCGACTTCCTGAGTGCC
Organism: Melampsora larici-populina 98AG31; assembly: GCF_000204055.1. Taxonomy (NCBI): domain Eukaryota; kingdom Fungi; phylum Basidiomycota; class Pucciniomycetes; order Pucciniales; family Melampsoraceae; genus Melampsora; species Melampsora laricis-populina. The sequence continues at coordinate 38,755 of NW_006768831.1, forward strand.
AGTGACTCGCAACGCTTCGCGTTGTTCCGCCGTCATAGCGAACAACTCCTGAGGGGAGTAGATCGCCGTGCCATCGGCGGGAGCGTTCAACTTGGCCACAATGGCCTTAGCCTGAGCTTTGGTCAATGCCATCTGTGAGTTCGGAAGAGAATAACGAAAAAAGGATCACTATTGATCAGTTCCTCTGCTGAGCTGAGTTAATCCCGAGGTTGTCGGAGTATGATTTTAACGAAAAAAATAGGGGTTTTTCTAAAAGACCATAGAAATCGAAGTAATTACTAACTTTTTAATAGATCAGGATATAGAAGAGAGTAAAACGATGATTTGATCCGCGCAAGGGGTCTTATGATAAGAAAAGAAAAAAAATTTCGAGAAAGATACGTCTTCTCTCGCTACCAGTGTAACAGGACCAGAACTAAGGTTAGGACAGGAACGGTTAAGTGACTTAGGGGGTGATAACCTTACGGGATAAAAGTAGGAATCAAGTGCTTATGAATAGATTGTCGACAGTTGTGATAAGGATCAGAATGGAAGGCAATTAGGCAAAAGTCACGGTTTCCAGAAGAGAGCAATTCTTGCTTATATGAACTGGGTATTTATTGCAATAGGGGAATTGGGGCTCTATTTATACAAAATGGAGCAGGAAGGCGAACTTGTGGTTCTCAAGAGCCAATAAGTGGGACTCAACTGATTGGAGAGTGACTCTCTCGAGATAAGAGAGAGTCTCTCTTTTGACTTCTTTGTATCACCTTTCGTGAGGTGAGGTTATTGAGTCATTGGTAGACATTGCTCCTTTGAGCGATGTAGCTGAAGTGCTGAGCATTTGTGGAGGGCGTCCACCTCTTTAGCTCAGCACGTCTTTATCTCTTTGTTACCTTTAGTCTGTTCTGTACGGCTAAAAGGTTTTAGCCCGACCCGAATGGGTCGACTGTACCGGGATACCATGTATCCCTGCTACAGGCTTTTGCCCCAAACGTTATTTTTACGAGAACTTCTTCAGTTTTTAAATTCGTGAGATGCCGAGAGCGCAGATTTGTAGCTCTAGGGCGTGCGCGGGTAATTCATATAGAGCTCTTTGAGGTTTCATAAGGGGGATTGGCAAGCATGTGAGACCAGAGGTTTTGGGGAAATACCCCGACCGATCTCACGCCGATTTTCAGCGATAGGGCGTAAGTCCCTCCCTGGAGTTGGTGGTTAGGTGCAGGTTGGGACTTATGTTAAGTTTGATTTGCCAGCCAAAACAAGATTTGTAAAGGCATATTCCTCTAAATGCATAAGAAAACTGCCCGCCAAACTGTATGCCATTAGAGAGAGTTGACTGTAACGAGATCAACCAGGCTTAACAGACTATTTCACAAGCAAACCTATGTTATCATCTCTGGAAATTCAATCGGCAATACAATCCATATTTCTCGGCCTTTCTCGCATCAATACACGTGGCCCACTTGATCCATCAAAATAGCGTCCTCTTTAATCATTGGTTATAATTCTCTCAATGATGCTACAAGAGATGAGGATGGCCGTGGATGTGATTCCTATGAGCTTACACTCTCGTTCTATGGCAGTGCTGTTCGTGGTCCCAAGACTGCTCAATTCGCAAGATCTGCTGATCAGAGGATGTCATTTCGGAATTTGCGGCAGCCATCAAGTTTGGTGTGATCGGGCACCGATCCGGTCAGTTCTCGATCCGGTGGTGATCTCAAAATATATTTAGTGCGCACGTGATCAAAAGATACATGTGGGATTTCCTGTTTATTTTTGTTTGCAGGCGTCTGCGCTCACTGCCTTCCTTCGCTCTTTACTTTACTGCTCAATTATCTTTTCATCCCAACTTCTAATGGCCTTTTCAACTCAAACGAATTTTTCTAATTACCAAGCCGACGAAACTGGAGATGTAATCATGGTCCCGATTGCATCGACTGTCGAACAACTTGCTGGATCATTACGACAACTTCGAGAAGAAGTAAAGGATGAGATCGAAGAAGTAGATATGGAGGACGTGTTTGAACAAGAGTTTTCAGATTGGAATAAGGTTGAACCTTCTGGAATAGTGGCTATCATCGATACCAACATTCTTATCGGTCATCTTAGTTTGTTGGAATGGGTGGGTGATTTAATGGTAGCAGCTCGTCAATCACGGATAGGAAACGGTGCCAGATGTGGACTCTTGATTCCCAAGATGGTGCGAACCGAGTAAGCAGCTCCTTCCATATTGAGAGGCTTTTTGTGATATTGATGTATGTTTTTGACATGACTGGTGGAAACAGAGTTGATAAACATAAAAGGCCTCAAAACAAGAATAGGATGGTCACAGCGATGATTGAGCCTTGCCCTAGTGGTCCTACCTTACAAAATCTCTCGATACACAGTCCAGATGTTCGAAAGGCGAGATATTGTGACCCGTTGAACGAAGTAGAAGCAGTGCGGATCAGTTTGGCTCAAGCTGCAGATCATGCAGTGAATTGGATGACCCGAATGTACCAGGACACACCCTTTGAGCACCGTGTCCTGAGATTTCAAACCAAGGATGAAGTTTCTGATATTACCCTAGCTCAAGCATTTGGTAAGACTAACGAAATGGTGGTGCGTATCGAGCTAATTCATAGCATTCAAGATCATTCTGCTCTAGTGTCTTAAGTTGATCCGCCCGATCGGCTTGTTTACCTTGTAACTGTTGGTCAATCCAAGTCTTAGTCTCCAGACGCTTACATCTTAGACTGCGCTATCTATTTCAAACGCCAGTTGACGCCCTCCGGTGGTGATGTCCTATTGTTGACAAATGACAAAGCACTGTCTTTGGAAGCAGGGTTGGAAGGTAAGTTGCTTCGTCGATATCCTGACGCAACTAGGTCGCTGACTAGCATTACTCTTTCAGGGATTCAGACATTGCGAGTACAACCAGGACTCACTTGCCAAAGTCTATTAAGGATTTTAGATCCATTCATTGCGGAGCATATTGATCAGCTAATAACTTCGATCTCGCTCACTCGGATGACCATGTTCAACATTTATATGAGGCCTGTGCCAACAAAACAGCGGGAAAGCCATGTATTGACCGACCCCAAAGTATTAAAGTGCGAGTCGGATGTGGTCATGTGTCCATCTTCGCAATTAGCAGTCCAGAATGGAGGATACGATGACTTCGAAGCAGATGTAATGATGGTCGATGAGCCACCACCACCAATGTTTCCAGTTGTTCATTGGGACACCCTGATGCTTTCATCAGCTTTAACCTTTCCAGACCTTCTCGAATTTCATCAATACCTCTTGCAGGCTGTAGCCTCCTTACTTCGCAGACCTCTTTTTGAACATATATCGGCGTTTGAAACCCTTGGATCGTTATCTGACGTATACCAAATGTGCACCAGTGCTCTTAACCGTCGTCAGCTGTATACTATCGATCGGAACCCCCACAATGCTGCTGAATGGACGGCCTCGGATTGCCTAGTGATCATCGATGAATGCTGGAACGACGGCTGCTGTAATTTGTTTCGCCGGCATTTTGTACTAGAGGAGGATTCACGGTCGACTACCTCCCTCGAGTGCCGGCCCGCTCCTAAAATGGTATCCTCCTCACAGTGGGCCCCTGTGTCCACCCACCCGAGATCGACTGCGCCATCAGTACAACCGCCAGAACCTCACAGTTCTCAATTTAGCGTCCCCATACGCAAAGTCATTCAAGTTCTACGCAGTCAGCTTCTACCGTTCCGACGTGATCAACTCCCCAGGGACAATCCGCTGTCTTGGTCGCAGCTGCTTTGGGAAGGGCTTATCGAAGACATTTACAGAGTATTAATAGCTGGGAAGTTCTTAGATTCCTTACTATCTGATACAATTGGTTCATCACCGCATAACTACTTACGAAGCGTGATTCAAAGCTGGATTTTGGAGGCACGCCGATTATGTAACTTGAGGTCGAATAGTCGGATTTGTTGATTTGTTCACTGAGTTATTTATTATTTTGCTCTTGCGGAGTGTTTCAGCCTTAGTTATCATCCTTTGTTTTTACTGGTGTTTGCGGACAAATAATCAATGATGGCTATCTAGATCTCTTTCCTAATTTTACTCTTTGCAAGATAAAGATTTTGTATCGTTGAAGTGCCAACTAAGTTGTTGAGCGGTATACAAATTTGACAGATAACTGCATAGCTTTAATGACCATGAGAGCATGGCCAATGTGCTGCGGATTCTGCCTTGATTGCACAACGATTGTTGATGGCTTTGCTCTCAAACTGTCTCGCGCTCAATTGCCCTCAGGGGAAATCTCGGTAGTGGTCTTTCTACTTGGAATTTCGTTGAGCCTTGAAATCTGTACAAGTGTCTCGGCCTGACTTTTTGTCAAGGGCGCAACCCCATAGCCCGGAAGATGCCGTAACTAGGCGTTCTCAGCTTGCGCAGACCAAAAGCAACCTCGGCTGAACATAGACTAGCAGAAAGAGAGAATGTATCCGCAAAGATGAGAATAAAATTGCATAGTAGCATACTATTCTGCATCTTTGAAACCTCATCAAACCTACGTAAGCTGATCCGCAACAAAATACAGCCAAACAGAACCGCTAAATAGACAATATGTAATAAGGGGGCTCAAGTCAAAATCTTTGCGACCTTTTCGTAAAAAATGGGGAAAGTTTTTTACGGTACGGTACCGTAAAAACTTCTCCCAATTCGTAAAAAGGACCAATTTTTTTTTCTTTCGGATCTCCTTCTGAGCAGCAAATTTACGCAAATTTGCTGCTTAAAAAAATTTGGGATATCGTATAACATTTCCCAATTTCATAAAATTTTGCGTAAATTTTATGAATTTGGGAAAAGTTTTTTACGATGAAAGTAGTAAAAAATTTTGACTTGAGCCCCCCTAATATACAAATTCAATGCACGATGATTTTATGCTAGTCTTGATATAATTTCTTGTTTATGCAAAAACATCCTTCTTACTTCGATTCAAATTTCAGCGTGATGATGAGGAACACGAAGACTCTGGTACATATTGATTATATCTGATACATCATTGTTCTTTGCTGTGACTTTATGATGCACGAAGTAGTGATGATCCTGTAGGCCTGCTTGGTATTTTATTTCACTTTCTTTGCCTTACAGATTCGTGACCTTTGCTACGAGCAGGTGTGCAGCTCTGAACTTGCACACTTCATGCGTTGCGGTTATCCACCGCAACCCCTAGACCCGAGACTTCGTTAGTCCAAGTTTGATGAAATAAAGGAGTGTTCTCTAACAATGTGCAGGTTGAGGGGACTTCAAGGTCCAAACAATTTAAAGAGTGGGACAAATACAAAAATCAGGCAAATGACCATGGAAAACACAAAACGAGGGTAGAAAGTCTTCCATTCGCGTGCATCTGAAAGGAATCCTGTAGGTGAGCCGTGTACATCTTTCTGATACAAAAGGCTTGCCAATATGGAAATATAATCTTTGTCAGATCTAGAACAACTGCATTTATTTGTAGAGCCCATCTGAGACATACAAAAAAATCGCAACAAATCATTATGTATTCTCAAAAATATTGATTTGAATCTCAAGAAAGCCAACCCATCTAAGACATAAGTGTAAAAAAATAACGAGGAGATGACGCATTTCACACCTAATCTGATCTAAACAAATCAAAAAAGCTTACACCGAAGTTCGTATATGACAAAAAAAATCGTACAAGTTATTCTATTTACCAGTCAAAAAGAACGAAACAAAGATCAAACAAAAGATGTATTCTTGAAAATTAAGACGCTTGAATCACTTCCATCCGGATTTTCTCCAAATTGAAAATACCAATAAAACATAAACACGAAATGATATAGATTAGATAAAATCGCCGATATCAAAACAGAGCGAGGACTAGGTAGTATCACGAAATTGTTCCTACTGTCCGAGCAAGGAATTGAAGTTGACGAAGTGTAGTCTCCTCGAATGCAGACCCACCTGGGTGAATGGCAAAATGATCTCCAATATGCTCATAGACATCCACAAGTGTACCCGCTGCCCGAGCATCCTCTGCAAGCTTCTGTGGTAAATAACTCGGTATCAGCCCATCTCCTCCATCCCTAGCCCAAGATACCATGATCGGACATCGAACTGAAGCGCCACTGGCTCGATTGAAAAGCACATCCAACGCATAACGAGCGGCGACATGGTTCACGAAAGGAGGTCCATCTATCGGTGTTAACTGTCGTGCTCCTCGTTCAGCCTCTTCAGAACCCAAGAACCCACCAGGTCCAAGCGCTGGTACCACTACAGCGCTGACCCCAGGAATCAGAGAAGCGAATAGGTCACCCCAAATTCGATGCGTGATCTTGATGAGAGCACCTGGAGACTTCCGAAGGTGGTAGAGAAAATTCCCTATTCCATCGCATAATGGATCGATGGCGATGACGGCTGATATAGCTGGGATATCACTTCGACCCGCAAGATACGATACATGTCCACCAGAATTGCTCCACCCCCATAGAACTATGCGATTGGGATCTAATGTACGTCGGCCGAAGAGATTCTGATGTCGATTGGGGTCGCTGACATATTGGAGAACGCTGACGTAGTCCTCTTGTTGTTTGGTCGCTGAAACGACTTGACGAGGAGAACCGGTAGAGTCACCCAAGTGACGAAAGTCAAAGCTGTACCATCAGCGTAACATAAAACAAGAGCCCTATTAGCTCTTCTACTTGATTTTGACGAGAACGATGATTGGAGTGAGAAGTGATTAAAAGATATCTCACAGGAAAACGTTGTAACCCTCAGCGGCGAAGCATGCTGCGATATGCTGATATGGTGTTCGAAGTCGAAAACAAGCACGGGATCAGCGGAAAGGACGGCAGCGTGAACCTCTAAGATTTGATAAAATAATACGTGATGCACTAACAGGAAGTCCAGCTGATCTAGGTAAAGCTTTTGGTTATTAAGTAAAATCGGTGCAAACATCACGGACGAGTCAGTTAGGATGAGGTTGCAAAGTTGTCTTTATAAGATGCAAATTGATTGGGGCTCTTTGGAGCTTTAAATATCAGACACTCACCGAGACCATTTGCCATGACAATTGATGGTGAAGGTTGCGTGTGTTTATGTATGTCGGGGATGAAAGCCCACATCACAATACGCTCCTTCCCGTCTGACCCCGCTGGTATCGAAAATGTATGACGTGTGTGTGTGAATCGAGGGAGGCAGCCTCGAACGTGTTCTTTTTCGGATATCATGTCGAGTCTTGTGTGGCTGAAAAGTTCAAACTGAAGGACGAGCCCTTGGTAAATAGGTGTTCTAACCTTCACTAGAGACGCGCTGAGATCGCAATGAGACGCGAAGAACTGAAACCCCTGTCGAGGGAAGGGTGGGCGCAGAGATATATGTAGGGTCGAATTTAAAAAAAGATGAGCTGAGAGTAGCGGGTAGCCTCAGTGATGTCGTTCCCTCAGTCGTTTTGACCCAGTCGAGAGAGTGCAAACTCTGACAGAGATCTCGGAGAGTTAAGTAGAATGATAGACTGGGATGGGTGGAGGTAAATAAACAGATATGTAGACGGAAGTTGACAGAAACTTTTACTAAGTATATGCAGTCTGGTATATGTGGCGATGGACAGCTTAAGCAGACTATGAGGATGTGTCAAGAAAAAGAAGGATGAAGAAAGATAAGAAAATGAATTCAGACTCGTTTTAGAGTGGTATAAATCCTACCCGGCCTTGGATCCCGGTTAGATACACAAGCCCATGTCTGTGCGAAGTGTTCGAGGTGGGGCAACTGACTGTGGAGGGGATCGACGGCGGTCACCACTTCTCGTTCAAACTCTTAATCGATGAGCAAGACACCGAAGTCAAGCCTGTAACAATCTGCAGATATAATCAGCCATTGATTTGATACGCTCGCGCTGCCGATTGCCTTGACCTACGCGAAAGCCTGTCTGAAGAAAGAACAGATTTGAATAAGGCTTGTAACGATTCACCTCGCGATGGGTCCGCAGGCGAGGAACTGAATTGCCAAAGATGAGATGCGTAGAATTACAATATAAATATATTGCATGCAAATTATTCTGGACGTAAAACACGCACATTCCAATTGACGGCAGAAAGCGGGTCAATACGGAGCTGATCTATGTGTATATATGTAGTAGTATAACCGAAAAGCTAACCGTGTCTTGAGTTGGGATTAAAGGCGAAATAGAAGTGGGGAACCGGAGAAGCACCACTGATTCCAAACTTCAAAGTGGGTCCAAAAGCCAGTAACACCAATTACATTTGATGACGGAGAGAAAAGTAGAGAAAAGTGCACAAGCCGGCCGGCCAGTCGAGCCCGGCTAGCAGTGGCACATGCCAATGACATCGAGATATATTCATAACTTCTAATGAATATCAGATGTTGACAATCAGATATTCAGAATGGCACAGGGTAGCATCTCCTCTGATCCATTGATCCGCAGATCATTCAACCTTGCTTTTTGCATCTCTTTAGCCATGAAATTGAGACCCAAGATTATCTAAGTTTCTCTTATGCTTACACACCCAAAACTCTGGATTCTGATTGCAGAAAGCTCGCCCTAGTTGTCACGTCAAACTTGCAATGTATACAATTTGGCGCAAAATTGGTGCCAAGCTTTGTGTTGTAAAACGTGAATAATTCTATTGGATTTTGTACACTCTCCTGCGTATCGAGATCTATCTGCAACCGCTTCACTATCTTGAATTGTAACCATACGGCAACAAAGACCTTGCGCTGCATCAGGGGCTTTTCGAGTGGCAAAGTTCCTTCGGTCCCTCGTTTGGGATCTGTCTATAAAGGTGCAGGGGTGTAATAGAATGAGAACAAAGATCTGAACACCTTTTGAGTCAAAACATCTCCTTCAACTCCCACTATTCCGTAGATTCAACACGCGGTTATCCTGTCCAGAGATCCATCGCAGTGTACAATATAAAAATGTGAGGAATTGGCTGGAATTGGCTACTGAAAAGGAGACCACCAATACATAAATCAAAAACACATCGATTTATATGTACCATCATCACCTTCAGTTGATGTGTCACCTCACATCTCGATTATTTTCAACTTCTAACCCTTTCCTCAAGCGCATAACTCGTTCATCCCGAAACCCGATGTGGGCCAGAAAACGCAAGATCCATCACCAACCCGCAGCAGACAAGGGGTGAAGTTGACGGTGGAAAAGGATGCGTATGTACATAGATAGATGAACCACAATATCAATCACATCGTTTTGCGAGAAGCATATTTAAGTGGAATCTGAACCGATTGAATTATCATCAGATTCTTGCGTGATTAGAACCCAGATACATTCCATGGAATATGGATCTGATAGATTTTGTAGGTGTAAACAGAGCGCATCCGGGGGGCGGCTGCAGGTGAGTTTGGGTGTGAATTGAGTTTCCTCTAATTCATTTTGAACGTATCCCTCAAACCGCGGTGTCCCGTTGGCATTCACATCTTCAAAAAGGGGGGACACATAAGAAAAGTGAAGTTTTTCCATGCCACACGTCTCGTGCACCAATTTTAACCTTGAGTCAACGATTGCATAAAGTTGAGAGTTTGTTCTTTTCCTTACTTGTCGTCTTGAACAATCGTGGTGTTTGAGGCCCAGTCCCTCCTCAGTTTGTTTCTATCGAATTTATGCAATGACAGCACTTAAAATTGAACCTTGGAATCTTTAGACTTCAATTTGTGAAAATTTTAGGTGTTTTTCTCAAAATGCTTATGTACATATTGGCATAACTGTATACAACGCTAACTAAACTATATATCAATCTCGGATTTCTGGCCATGAGTGTGACGGAGGCGCCTCGGGACTTTTCCCGGCCTCGGGTAGACCCCAATACCTCTCAAAAACTCTCAGGGTTGAGCAGGATAGGCCCCAAAACTTAAGCCTTGAGGCTAGGCAGGGCCAGGCTCAAGGCAGGGCAAAAAACAGTTATTGTAGGATCAAAAAAGCACTCACAGAGGGGATACTCTGTATTTCAAGTTGATGAAAATGTTTTTAAAAAGCTTGGGAAGTAAGGCCAACTTAGAAAGCAAAATTAAGCTGAAAGACTACTTAAAAATAAAAATGTTGAGTCTTTACTTCAAAGATTTGTGTATATAAAAAGATATAGAACAGCTCTAAGAGCCTACTTCAGAATGAAAGACAATTTTGATGCCTACTTTAAGAATTAAAAGACACTACGTTGACTTTAAAAGACAAGACTCTACTTTGATAAGACCTTGTTCCAGCTCTTGAGACAAACCTGTGGCTTCATTAGTCTGTGTTATATACACTTGTAGAGATGTGTAATCATTGGTCATAATGATTTGTGCCTGTGGCTCAGGTAATTTCCTTTGCTCATTTACACATACAGAACTTAAACTCAACCATACAGTCTTCCTGTGTTGCCTACCTCAGTATGAGATAGGTAACACATGTTTTGGGGAGGCTGTGAGGCCAAAGATGTGAGGGTAGTAACTCTTTTGAAGGAGGCTACACTCACTAAATGATGGTACAGGGAGTAGTTTAAGATGAAGTATAATAAGTATTATTATATTTAAATTGTTAAACTAGGTACAAGGAAGGAGAGGATGATGAGGGTAAGATAGGATGGGAGGTTAACAACTAAGAGTCTTCTGGGACAAATCCTGGCAGACTACAGTTAGTTGACTCTTAAAGAAGAGGTTTTAATTTATAAATCACTATAACAATGAGAACTGGATCCCAAAGTTCTCCAGTATCCTTTCAGTAACAGGATAAAGAGTGATTATAAAGATCACTATCTTGGTTATCTCTTAGAGGTCACCAACCTGTTTGGTTATTATCTTGAAGGTCACCAACCTATTGGTTATTAACTTGGAGGTCACCAACCTAGTATAGAAGCTACTTAGGGGAAGTAGAGGATCCAGAAGTGAAGTGTATAACTTACTAGGATCTAGTCAGGAAAGATCAAGATAAATAGAATGAATCACTAGTATTACTATTTGTAATCCTCTTGATTGTTATTCTAATTGAACTCTTGATGGTTCTTTAGAAAGTGGTGTGTATAAACTTGGTTCCTCTTTTGGGAATGCAGCAGGTTCTGGTTTATATGTTCCAGCTTTTAAACCTAGTATTGTGATATACACAAATGTTTACAATATTAGGTTTGTATTTAATATTTTAATGTTTTTATAATTATGTACACTTAATGTTATGTTATGTAATCATTGAGTGTTTCATATAAGATAAGCATGTTTTAACTCTTGATACTGAGTTATGAGATGTTACTAGTGTTTTTGTATGTAATTTTATATGTTACATGTTATTTCTTGTGTATATGCATATGTAACTAGAGTTCATATATGTTCTCTTACATGTTACATATATATTATAGGCTGTATGTACATGTAATTATATTTCTAGGTGATGGTTATACATCATAGGTTAGTCTTTGGGTACATGTGTATATACTCAGGGCTGACAAAAGACTCCCTGATTAAGGGGGGGTCTCTGCAACCTCTACTTAGGACATGACATGTGAAGCCTGCAGAGAGCCATCCTGTCAGAGTGCAGGTTTGTGTGGGTGTGTATGAACCATTCCCCCCCTTTGCATCATCTTTTTATACTGTCTGTGAACCTCTTGTTGACAGCTATTAGGATGTCAATGCTTTTTGAGTCAATAATTTCTGCAAAATTTCTACTTTTGACTTATCAAAGGACCCAGGAAAGCTCCTATTGAGGCTTCTGATAAAAAACATTTTAATTTTCCGTTCTGCCAAGATGTTTCTGATGAAAAATGTATGTTTGGCTGGTTTAAGGCCAATTTGCCAGAAAAACTCAGGTGGTTGACCCTGTCTAAGACTAAAATGGTTGGTTTTGGGTTAGGGCTAGGTGTAGCTACCACTTAAGACAGTTTAATCAATGTTCCACCACAGTACATCAAGCCACACAATGTTTCACCACTTTCACCATTACCCACACTGCATTACATCACACTTATCCTAAAACTTCAAACCATTTATACAAAATCTACATACTCAGATCCAACCAAGATTCACATGCCACTGCTTGATGCACCACCAACATATTTACCTCAGATTTTTCAATCCGAGGTAATTCTCAGTGCAAAAGAATACCTTGGATGGAAACCTCAGACGAGGTCTATCCAAGGCTTTGCATCCGATGATGCCTCAGATTTCTCAACCAAAGAGCGCACGAGGGTGCTCGCGATGGGGGCCAATCCAAAGTTGCCGGGAAATACCTGATGACTAGATGTTGAACACACAACAAGCAATTGATAGTCGGGCCTTGTGGGATTATTTTAGCTAGGAAGACATTTTATAATGCTGAATCAGTCAGCGCAGTAAAAGTGAGTTTGCATTTGTAGATACCAGCAGTCAACGGTTTGCTTACATTGGGGTTTCGCATTTGACATCTTCACAAAGGACTTTCTTGAAGAAACGTTTCCACGAGGCCTCCCAGAGGTTGTGTTTTACGACAATGCCTGCCGATTAACAGAACACATCTACTCTGGGAACACTGATGAAATGAAAGAAGCCTTACTCCTTGTATATTGTCCAGATATTGTGACTGCCAGTGCCACCTACAAAGATGTAATAGGGGGTTTCAAGTTAGAATTTTTTACGTATTTTTGTGCTACAACAACTTGCATGTTGTTGTAAAAGATGTGTAAATTTTTCAAAGTGGGCACCTATTTAGGTGTCCCAACTTAAAAATACATTGGTTTTACACAGATTTTTTTTACAAAGAACTTGCCCAATTTTTTAAAGTAAGTGAAACAAATTTGGAACCCCCTAATGTACAAAATATAACCCTCCATATGTGACAAGGATGAGCAAACAAAGTCATTTGGATCTTTTCCTCCTCTATAAGTTGTTTTTCATTGATTACACTTCCTTATTAATCCACATTCTTTATCAAAGCACATCCTTTATCAAACTACAAAGTTGTTTATTCAACTCCACACTTGTCTATGTACAAACATGGAAAGTTTTTAACAAATGAAGGAATCATGCTTATTCATGCTTCTGAAAGCTGGCTGATGTGGCTTCCAGCTGGTAATACTCCAGCACTGTACTTGTGCCAACACAGGGCCAGATATTGAATGAAAACATCAGGTTTGGGGTCTTTTGAGAAAAATGGTTTCTGAGAGGTTTCTGATGAAGAAAATTGGAATCTGCAGATTTATCAGGGCCTGACCAGAGTTGCAGGCTCAAGACTTTGGAAATTTACATCAGAAGTCTCAATAGGAGCTTTCCTGGGTCCTCTTATCAGTCAGGCACCAAAATTTGGCAATGCCATCACATGTCAATTTATCACAACACTAAGCAAGTTATAACCTCACTTGACATACATTGGATAAATTGAAACAACCACAGAGCACTCTATCACCAATGGTGACTTATCACAAAAAGGTGAAGGAGATGTAAGTGAGTGGCCTTGACATTCCCATTTTTTTATTCAACATCTGATTTTATCTTAAATAGGAACTCTTCAGGTTCACTCTCAGTACATTGACCAGTATGTTAATTTTTTGGGGCCTCCATTGCCATCCATATATAATGCACATCTGTGGCTTGTTCAGGAGAGTATTTCCTAGGGTAAAGTTGATAAGCCTTGGGATTCTACCTTCCTACTTGAACATTGTCTTCTACCGGTAGGTTCTTGTTCCAATGCAGATTTGCTCCTCCTACTTGGAAACAAGTGACCAGTCTCTGTTATCAGGGTCTGATGTGTCAAAGACCTTATTATAAATGCTTAAAACTTCTGTCATTGATGAGGGCATTAAATTTCTGGTGTCATTGAAATATGTGAAGAGGTGGTTGCTTGGAGTTTTTCCTTTGTTATTTTTGGCTAGCAGGCATAGAGGTTGGACTTGTTCAAATAAGGATGGGAGGAGTTGAAAATTCATCCATTGAAGTTCACCAGGTATGGTGGTCTTCACATTATAAATAACTTTTTTCATATGATCAAATTTCCCTGAAAATGAAATCCTTTCCGCCTTCTCTTCCTCTTATTAGATACAATTTCACCCAGGACCAGCCATCCCCCAGAAACTGGTTGTTGTGACTTCTGTTTTTTTGTGTTCTCTTGTGTGGAGACATTGGAAACACTGACTTCTTTCGGCAGTTTATTGACTGTAGCATCATCTTCTGGGGGAAACAGTTGGTTATGCAATAGATGCCAGGATCTGATGCCTGTTATATATTTTGTAAGTGTTCTTACTAGAACCTTATGAATTCCTTCTCTTTCTTGTGATGCCTTCCCTGTTGGAACCAAATACTTCACATTAGTTATATTTCATATTATGTCTTTTTCTCTTCTAACTAATGCGCGTGTTATGAACATAGTATTTTGTCCAGAGACTTTACCCACTACATTTGTCCACTTAACCTAACCATACTTTGTACCGCTGAATGTTGTTATCAAATTCCTGATCTGAGGAAGTTTTTCTTATTCATTCATCATTAAAACTTTCTCTATCAAAAACACCTTATCACCATAATTCTCTCTCCGGATCAATTGCTCCTTCATAGATTATTGACTGATAAGTTGTTGTTTGATCTGATCAGGTATGATTCTATCATTGTTGTTAATTTCACTTTCTCATTTCATTTAACATTTGCTTGATAAAAGAAATTCATTCATCATTAAAACTTTCTCTATCAAAAACACCTTATCACCATAATTCTCTCTCTGGATCAATTGCTCCTTCATAGATTATTGACTGATAAGTTGTTGTTTGATCTGATCAGGAATCTGAGATTCCTATATTCCCATCATCTAACTGTTTACTTACAGGTTCCCCACTCCAAATAATGAAGTGATGTAAGGTAATTAAACAATAGTAATATCTGTTTGCGTGTTCCACCATTTTCAGTAGCAAATTTTACTGCTTTTGACACTGCTGAATTATTTTCGAAAGTATGTAGATTGGCTACAACTTCCACCCAATAAACATGCTCATTGGCCAGGGTTATTTTGTCGTGAAATAGACCTATAACCATTGGTCACACAATATGAAACATGGGGTGAGTGGATTGATTTGTCAATTTTTTATTCTTTTTACTCACAATGAACTATCACCAAGAGACTGGATTGATTTTTTTCTCCATTAGCTCAACACTGAGACAGATAATCTACCTGCAGGTAAGATAGTGTAGCTAAAAACATGCCACTAAGCTACAGCTAGCCCGAATTAGCATTAACAAATTCCAACTACCCTACACAGAGTCCCAGGAAATCTCCAGTTAACCAAATTTTGGCCCTGTAGCATAGTGTAGAGGCACAAAAATCAGCTCATAGTGTAACTTAAGCTACACTATCATAAGGTTCAGATCCTTGTTAACTGAACACAGCTGCACTACACACAAAATGCATGGTAGTGTGTTGTAGCGTAGCTGTCTCAGCGTTGATTACCTCTAATACATCTCTTTGATAAGTGAGTCAGATTGGCAGGTAAGTTGATAAAAACTTCTCAGTGGACATCCCAATCTTCTGTACCACCTCTATACAGATATCCAGCTCTGTTATTTTCTGAAGTCACTCAATCACTTCTTGAATCACACTTGAAGTGGAAAAGAGCTTGTTGTATATATTTCCACTCTTGGTTCACTGTCTTATCCCTGGATTTACAATTTTGAATCACTGCTTTGGTGGTGGTATTGTCAGTCAGTATGCAAAAATGCCATCCTGCAGGTGAGAATAAGTCTTCTACAACTCAAAGCCCCAACTGGATAGCTAAGTCCCTCAAGTTGATAAAAGTTTGGAACAAACACTGCCAGTGCCAGAATTAAAGAGGTTCCTTGGTGAGACCAAGCCCAAGGTTGGAAATTCTGATTGAGAGTGGAATGGTTTGTATAACTAAATCACATTGCATGTCTGGGTCATAAAGAATATTCTAAATATGTGCAACCATCTGAGGAAATTCTTAGCTATCAGCTACTATATACACATGTAATACATTCTGTAACTTTGTTTGGTATGACACAAGCATTACAAAAATTTGACTGCATATATTACAATGACTACTTGGTAAATATTCATGAAGCTGTTTGACAGTAACAGAAGAGGAATGTGGTCCCGGAGACCCATATTCCCATATGAGACCCTCTTTAGTACTGGCAGTTATGTGGTGGGCGTGGGTTTTGAATTTTGGGCAGGCCCAGACACGGATTTCAAACTTTACAAAGGTATGCCTATACTGAGGCTGCTGAGGCACGCCTCTGAAGCGTTAAGTCCCCCAAGAAGCATTTTTTTTTGAGAAAATCTCAACAACATCAAAAATAGCATTTTTATATTTCATGATACTGTGGGTGATTGAAAAGGGGCATTTCATCAACCACCATTAACAAAAATAAAAAAATCATTGAAAAGCTCATGTTTGTCCCAATCCTCATTCCTCAACTAAAACATTGGTCTCTGTATATAAACATGCTGTCGTGGTATTCATCATACCTCGTGTTCTAGAACCTCTTCAAGCAAATCAAATCGGTCAAGGACTCCTGGTGAAAGTAACATTGACAAATCAAGACAAGTTATGTACGTGGGAAGATATATACAAATGAGTGTTATAGTAGTACAAATTGGGTAACTGTCGGAGTAGGATTAAGGGTTTCTTTGTTATTTGGGAATAGGTTGTATTGTGACCTGCGTGTTTCTGTTTCTTTTTAATTAAATGTGTGTGCTCTGGTTCCTTTTATATAAACAACTCTTGTGTACGACCGAACTTCTTCCCTCATCGGAAAGAATTCTTAGTTTTTATTCGTTACTCACTTCCGTTCCTAACTCATTTCTATCTATGTATCCTGTTGCATCGAGCACAGGTTTGTCTTATGATTTCTCTTACTTTTCTTTCTTTTTCTTACTGACCTTTTTATGTGTGTGGTGATTAGGTGTGTAGTCTTTTCAGAAGCTCTTTGAAGCTTGTACTGGCTTGTGCCGTCTCAGCTCACGTTACACCTGATTACCCCAGGCTTTTGCTTTCTTTACGGCACACCAATTTCATAGCTTCTAGAGAGCTCTTGTTCTCACACATGCTCAGTATCATCCTCTGTCATTCCACCGGCTCTGCTTCATCTTTACCAGGAATTTGAGATGGAAGTTGGAAAATCTAGATGCTCAACACACAATTTTCACCCATGATCATCTGGTAATTGGGTGGAATAGAGCAAAACCTAACATGGGCACGCCAACCCCAAAATCAAGCCAAGAAGGCCTGCCTCTGGGGCAGGCCATTTGTGCCTGCTCACCATGTTAACCAACGCGCAAACCCCGCCACTGTAAACTGGGGCAGCGCGGGGGTCCCTCCGCGACCTCAGTGTCCTGTAGACGCACCGGGGTGAAACAGCGCCATAACCCAGTTTTCACAGGGGTCCGGCCCGCCGCTGCCCTGTTCACGGGACCCCAGTGGGAACCCTGGGTCCCAGTTGGGGTATACTGTATATATACATACTTTAGAGCATCCACAACGGTCCACCTACTTTGCGAGCCCTGGAACAGACCCCCGATCCTGATTTTGTGGATGTAGGGGGTCAAAAAAACAGGTGTCCACAGCGGTGCACTTGAAGTCAGGGGCCAGAACTCGATTGAGTGATATGGTATGCTTGTACCATATCATCTTGTTTCGAGTGCGGTTTGAGACATGACTATATCGGTCACGTGGAAGCAGTGGCACGTGATATTGGGAGCCCCTATAGACCTCGCAGATGTGGGGGGTCCGGATGGAAATCTGGAGGCCCCCGACGTCTCACCCCCGATTGTGCGAGCTCCGTTGGAGCGTTTTTTTGCGTTTTGACCCCCTACATCGCTGGGGGCCCGCAAAGTAGGTGGACCGTTGTGGATGCTCTTATACCCCAACCAGCTGTGTCGCCCTTACTTCCCCTGACTTATCCCTTGTTGGATGATCGCTCTAACACGATTTCAGCCACAAAATGAATAGACCATCTCGAATCTCTTCCAGGAACGATATTCGATTGGCCAATGCAGGATGAAGATGACGAATGTAAGTGTCTTGAACCCTTTTTTTCAAGTATCTGATTACTCACTTTGATTCGTTTCTTCCTTTCCTTCCTCAGCTCGACTCGTTTCCCACCATTCCAAAGTTTTACTACCCCTTTCCTATCATTATACTCGTCGATCCCATCTTTTTCCTTGACAAACCAACAGAATCGTTGATTATAATCATGGCTTCATCTTCTACTCTTCCAGTTCCATCATTGACCCCTGCTTGCTCACTACGAATACATTCTCCACAACAACAACGAGCCTCTCCTGGCTTTGTGCTGACTGGATCCAATTCGCGACGTAGGATTACCAGAGACACCGGATCCCCTTCACCTGATCCAACCCCTACGACTAGTCCTTTAAACCAATCTTCCGTTTCCAGTAGACCAGCATCTAAGAAAAGAGCTCGTGATCAATCTGGTAGTACGACCGACAGTACCGAACGTATTCGCAGTAAGAAAAACAAGTCTGCTCCTAATAAAAAGGTAAGTGCTTCATCGATTAATGAGGTTCTATTCTCGCTAAACTGACTTAATGCTTTGTCACTGGTACTTATTAGGCGAATCAAGTTGAAGACATACCTGAAGTCATCAATATCGACCAGGACTCTTCTGGAGATGACGAGAGCAAGAAACAACCTGGCAAAAAGGGTGATGTGGTTGAGCTTCTGAAGTACTTTGGTGTTCCAAAACACAAAGGCAATGAGGTAAGTATCTTTGTAGCTTTCGATTTCCATTTGATACTTTTCATTTAAATAGTTTCCTTATCAAAATCAAAGACCGGACCCTTCAAACGCCACTATCCGTGCAACTGGTGTGGTGAATACTACACCCGCGGCATCAAATCAAACGATAACCTTTACGCCCATCGAGACGGCGATAAGGCTCGTCAACCCTGCTCTGGTTGTAAGAACGCAATCAAATCAGGTATGAAGCTCCCTCCAACATATCAACAAATTCAAAAAGAAAATAAATCGAAGACAGCAAGCGGGAGCGTTATGCAATCATTCCTCAACCGGCCTACTTTCACTATTGAGATGCTCAACATCATCCTGGTCATTTGGGTAGTTCGACATGCTCTTGCATGGAGAAGATTTTCAGATGTGATGCTCAGAAGTGCGTTCAAGCTCTCTAATCCTTCTGCAGACATGAGATCACCAACGTGGGCCGGGCAAACTGCGAGAAAATTCTACAAGTCTCTTCACTCAAAGGTTTTAAGTGATATCAAGGTCAGTAGATTTTCTTATTTGTATTATTTTCCCTCAAGTCCTCGCATTGTATTATAGGCTAACACCAGTCGCATATGGCTGGTCCACAAAGTATGGACGACGCGAGGTAATAGATACACCTTCATTGCTTTGATCGCGTGTTACATCAACAAAGACTTCAAGTATTGCAAATCGTTGTTAACCCTCAAGATGGTCTCATGGAACCACTACGGCGTTCTTTTAGCGCGACCTGTCGCAAGATATCTCATTCGACATAATCTACACGAAAAGATAAGTTCAATTTGTTTTTCATTACGATTTCAATGTTGTTTGATTACGATGTGGCTAATCTTTGTCTATGATCACTACGTTCTAGGTCAAACAACTGACTCTGGCTCAAATAACTTCACGATGGCATCAGAAATGGAGGGTATGTTTTTGGCAGCCGATAAGCCTGTGCATTGGGACAGCGCGCAAATGCACGCTAGGTGTTATTGCCATAAGTTGGCTTTAGTAGTTAAAGCTGGCTTAAAGGCCCTTTCGATTCAGTCAGGCCATTCAAAGCCAACCACCGATCCAAATCTCGCGATTCCTATTCCGACTTTTCAGCTTAACAATGGAGAAGACGAAGTCGACATCGAATCTGATGACGAAGATGAAGGTGATTTCACAGACAAAATTACTCCAGATCCTAATGCCGATGACGATGAAGTATCTTCTTTGGGTGTTGCCGATGTCTCTGCCAAGCATGCTGGGAACATCTTTGCTTCTGCGATTCAAAAAGTAAGTTCTTCAGTCTTTTCCTATTCCAACTGGCTTACAGATCAATCTCAAATCCATGTTTATTAACTATTTTACTTAGGTCGATATGGTCAGCAAGAAGATCGCTGGATCTCACTCGCGTCGTCAAGAGTTCAGAGGACTATGTAAGCAAGCCAATTTGGACCACCGTATTCCTATTGCGGGTTACGGAATTCGCTGGAATGTGATCTACGACTCACGTACCCGCATGTGCGCGGCACAAGATGTGAGTACGTGCTCTTATCTACTTACATACACAGCTAATAATGATTTATTTTAATTTGAAAGGTTGTTAACAAAATGCTATCGGCCGATCGGAAGAAGACTCAATTTTTCAAGGGCACACTAATTCATGCCAATGAATGGGAGGCAATTGAGGCCCTCAACAAAGTCTTAGAGGTATGATCTTTTACTACCTGACCATGACCGTTTCATTCAACTGTATTGATCTTGCTCATCGACGGCACCAGATTTTTTCCATTGGCACCAAACGCATGGAGGGGGACTTCCCCTCGGGAGCGATGGTTCTTGTTGAATACAATCGAATCAAGACTGCCCTCAACGATGCTCGTACTAAAACTAAGATGGTACCCCTCAAAGATATGATAGATGTTATGTTAAATCAGTTGCAAATTTACTTAGATGAGGCTCTTCAATGCAAGGCTTTGATACTGGCAACAACCCTGCACCCTTGATATCGTCTCGCGTTTGTTCTCAAGTTTTATCCCGATCACAAAGATGCCGCAAAGACTTACCTTACCGACGCATTTGCTTCCGCATTGGAAGCTGCCAAATTACAACCTCAACCTGGAACAACAGTTGCTCCGGTAGTCCCTATTGTTGAAGACGACGACGACTTCAATGAGTTCATTAATTCGAATCCTTCCCAAACGGCTCGAGATGAAGAACTTGACTCTTACTTAGCAGGTCAGCGCGAGTTTGACAAATCCAAGACTGCGCTGGATTGGTGGGCTGTAAGTGTTTGCCTAAACATAATGATATTATTTTAGTCTAACTAACTTCGTTCGATGTAAATCTTAGGCAAACAAAGCAGTGTTCCCGGTACTTGCTAATATGGCAAGGCACTACCTTGCTATTGCAGGTACCACTTGCTCTGCGGAACGAGTATTTTCTGGTGCAGCAGATGTCTGTTCACAAGATTGAACCGGGCTGATTCCAAGTACCATCACCAGGTCAGTTTGCTCTCGCGAGTGGACAAAGGATGGTGTAGACCCAGGTGGTGACTTTGGGGATGCCATCAAATATGTCAATTCTTACACGGCTGAACAGCTTAAAAATAAAAACAAAAGGGTAATTAACAGGATAGATTGAATATGTTATTGTATTACATTAAAGTTTCAAAATTTGAAACCAATTTCTTTTTGTCTTGATATGACGCTCACTTTGCCTACCAAAAATGGGGTCTGCGGCGCGCTGCGCCCCAGTTCAGCGCGCCGCTGCCTCATTGAGTTTTTTTTGTACTGAGATGGGGCTGCGGTGGGGCTACGTAGCCACTGGGGTGAACCCCAGCATTGTCCCAGTGTACCCAAAATGCGGCGGGATGCGGCGGGGTTTGCGCGTTGTGTTAACTGGCCGTAAAGATAATATCAATTCAAAGATTTTTTTGATCAAGTTTCAGTTTTATTAAGGATGGATGGATTGATTAGATCATCCTGAACACAACATCAAAATCTTTCACATTCTTCATAGTTACACTGACAGTTTTTAATGAATTCATTTTGCTTTGATCTACAGATTTAGGGTGTTCAAACCTCAAAATCAATTCATGCAAGTTTTGTGCAAGTTCTGTGCAAGATATGAATAGAACTTGCACGGATCTTGCACAAAACTTGCAAGAGTCGGTCTCGCACGGTTTTTGCACGGTTTGGAACACAATAACTCGGGTTGTCAAAAAAATTACTGTGCAAGATTAGTGCAAAAAATCTTGCACGGATCTTGCACGGATCTTGCACGTCGGTCTTGCACATTTCTTGCACAGGTTTGAACACCCTAATTTAACACAAATATAAACAATGAACTTCCTGTTGAGGACACCAAGGACAGTCAAAAAAATAATTCCTTTCCTATATGTACATACTTGAAAGTTAAGATAATTGAGTTTAGGCATTGTCAGCCCTGAGTACATATACATGTACCCAAAACTAACTTGCAATAAAGAATTATCATATACAAACCTAATTACATATACAGACGGCCAATAGACAGTATGTAACATGTAATAAAACACATAAAAATATTAATTACATATACATCTACACTTAAAACCACATGTAGTGTATATGTAATTAAGCATAATTAATAATGATCATAACAATCATTAACAACAAACCCTAAACCAATGTTGTGATACAAACAAATACCACTACAGTTAGGTTTAGAGAGGAGAGTATATAATCCCCTCCTCTCTCAGCATTCAAGAAAATCCCCCAAGCAATTTATTACACACATCTTTTAAAGAACCCTTTAAAGTTCAATTGAAGTACATAATCAAAAGTCTTATAATAATAAGACTAGTGATTCACTTCATATCTTTAAAGCAGCTTCCTGACTAAAAGATAAAGTAATCTCTTTCTTCCCCTTTCTGGATCCTCTACTTTCCCTAAGTAGAACATTTCTAGGTTAGTGACCTTCCAATTAACTTCAAGGTTAGTTACCTCTTGAACAACTACAGGTTAGTGACCTATATCAACTCACAGGTTGGTGTACCTTCTGAACAACCGTAGGTTAGTGACCTATATCAACTCTCAGGTTGGTGTACCTTCTGAATAACCATAAGTTGGTGACTTTGTAACAACCAGACTAGTGACCTTCACCTCACTCTTTAATCTGTTACTTTAAAGATTAAAGGAGGGCCTTGGATCCAGCCTTTGTACTTTATAATAATTATCAATTATAAATCAAACCTCCTTTCAAGGAGTCATCTAACTGTAGTCTGTCTGGACTTATCCAAACAGACTATCAGTCTCTTTTACTTTCTTTCTTTTCTTTATTTCATTTTGTAAATACTACACATTTGAAATAAAGAATCAAATTTCATTACTACACTACCCATTTTCCAACTTTAGTGAGCATAGAGCACTCTCAAAGAGTACCCAACCCTCACAGGCATTTTGGTCAGATTGGTGATGATTCAGTTCAATTCGGATACTAAAGCTTACACATTTACATCTCAATCCAAATGTTCCAGATTAGTAGGTTTAATTATAAAACTAAATTTCTGGATCAAATTTAGTTGAATAGTCTCAAAACAATGGTGGATCATACACCACAGGAAGATCTGGTCTGCTCTCAGGCTAGGTGGGCTTAAAGATGACCTGTGTGCAGGTCATTGCACTAATAGACTGACAGCCTATTGCACGGCAGTGGGATGTTGGCCTGCAGACCATCTAGAAAGTATGGTCAGCAGTCAGAGCTTATACGGCCTGTGGGACATCAGTGGAGGTCTGTAGATCAGCAATTGAGGACCATTGGATTGTTATTTTTTTGTTTGGGTGGTTTTTGATCAAACACAAGAAATACACTCATTGCAGGTGTATCAGTAACAAGAGAGGGGATTTTGATAGAAAAAGCAATAAATTATATTTCATTGAAGTAACAAGATAATTCAAGAAGATGATAACAATGAGGATAGAACTTGATAGTAATACAACATGTGCTGCACTTGGAACAATCCAATAAGAAGTGAAATGTTTGACTGAAAATATTAAGAACTATGAATTGTCCTTTGAGATCTTTCATACAAGTTGAATTGAGCATAATGACTTACTGCAAAATTCATAGTTTCCTCGAAACACATTTACCCTCCAAACATGTTCATCATCTAATGGAAACCTCTTAATCCCACCCTCTGAAACCATAGAAAAGACAGTGGTTATATTTGATTGTCAATATATTGAAATCCTATTATGATGATACATTATGGACGGTTTCTCAAAGTCACAAGAATGGTCTTTGTGAGTGGAAATGTCAATGACATCACATAAAACTTTTGAATTGCTCTTCCTCTACCCTTCTTTATTTTCTTATCAATTTTCTTGTCAATCTGAATCTGTTCAAAAAGACTTAAAAAAGGATGGTACATCATAGAGTTCATTTTGCTTTGTTCAATTCAGTCCACATCAGACACATGGTAATTTCGTCATATTGATTTTGTGTTTCACTCTGTGTCACTTGCATAACTTTACAGCGCAAGTTTTGCTTCATACTCACAGACAAAAGAAAGACCTCACATAACATAGATGAGATCTTGCTTAAAGATCCCATCTAATTCTAATAATCACCGCAATGGTAAACCAGATCACAGCATTGCTTCCTCACCCAAAAAAGGCCCTGAGATGATACTCTCAATGTCGATCAATACAAACCATTATAAATTTTCAAAAAAAACCTTACAAAAAGATTTCTCACATTTCAATCACAGAACGGAACGCGAAAGACCGATTTTTTTCATGCCGATAAAGCCATCATCATCGTACCTAAAGCTTGTGAAATTTGATCAGCCATTGCAGATTCCACTTTTTCTTCTAAATGTCGTTTTGGATCTTGTTTTCCAACATGTCGAGTCTTTAGCCTAATTTTCCAATCATTCAACATAAAATCAAATTTAATAAATCATCTCAAAACAAACATAAAAGAATGAAATTCAACTGACTGTTCTGGTGTTAGTGTTGATTCTTCTTGAACTGATTTATTATACGATGAAGCTAATGACAACATATCCTATAAAAAGTCATCGATATTCTCATGCTTCAGTGCCTTGAAACCCCAAACATTTTTATCAATCAATTCAAAGCGCTCAAACAAACCTTTACAGTTTTCTCATTCGATTGTTTATGAAGTTCAAAATCTTTCAATCTCAGTCCTTCAGTCCAATCTTTCTTATGTAAGTTCAATAACATCGCTTGTTCTAGTTCTGTTTTTCGATAATTGATTGCTATCGAATAATAATGTCGATTGAGTCCATGAATCAATGCCTATTCCAACGAAAAAAAAATCCGTCACTTTGAGTCTTGTAGATGAGAGAGAAAGAATCATGAATCAAGTGGGAAGATTGATCGGACCTGGATACTAGGCTTGTTGAGATGTCCGATATTTGAAGTGCTCTGTCTTGGTTCTTGACCCATCATAATAGTCTGAGGAGGAATCAGACCTACGTGTTTAAAACGATAAATAAAGGTCAGTCAAGCCAACAGACGCGTAGAGCAGACCAGAAACCAAAGTTTCAAATCGCAAAGGATGGCTCACGAAATGCATCAATGACGACTTTACCCCGAACTGATTGAATTGGATCTACTACCACAGCTACTGCTCGAGGTGTAAGTTGTTCAAATGACTGTTCAAGCAAAACATATCAATACTCGTGTTCACAATAAAGCTTCGATCGAAGAGTCAACCAACCTGCTGAGTATTAGTATCAACACTTGAAAGCCAACAACCGAATCCAGGATGTGAATGATACCAACCAACGACCATCTCAGGCCTAAACAACTCCGCGATCAAGAAACCACCACGCCCGCCCAAGAAAAAAACCTCCATCAATCTACCATTCAAACCCCTCGAAATCCGATTTTGCAAAACTCACCTTCCAGTAGCATTCAACATATCCATCATTTTAGTTTGAAAGACCGGATCAACAGCTTCAACACTCACACCTGTACCACTCTGAGGCATAGCAAAGACATCTACGACTCTAACTGTCCAATCATCTACAAACTCTCCTAACATCAATCCCATGACTTCTAATGGTACACCAGCTCTACCGTGTTTTAACATCTTGAGTAATGCTAATGCTGAGATATGAACTTGTTCTGATGTATCATTTAGTGGTTGATCAACACTAAAATGAAAAACAAAAATTTGGATGGGTTTGATTAGTTGGTTTGACATTGGGATTGGAAATTGGTTTGGATTGTGGATTGAGTTGAAGAGTTACCCAGGTGTTTGATTTGAACCGGTTGCACCTTGGATCATCCTTTGGATTGCTCTAGCGTCCATGTTGATTGTTGATTGTTGAAGGGTGAAGGGTGAAGGGTGATGTTTGTAATTTGACCAGTGATTTGAGGAATCTCTTGAGATAGTTCTTGATGACTTTCTGTTTGATTTCGATTGCGTCAGTGTTCTTGGACTGAGAATGTCATCGATTGATCACCAAAGATTTCACATTCATGATTCTCTCATCGCGTACACTTGGCTGAAATGACACCTGGATTACATCGTCAAGACAGCTCATGTGACAGATTCGATTGAAAGTAATTTCATGAGTCTTGCAACTTCATATCATCAGCATAGCATTAGAGAAGAAGGTCAAGTCTCGCCATCATTCATCGATCATCACCTTCAAGCAGTCTTCAAACGTTTATTCCTCAAGATGGCCAACAATATCTTCACAGCAATCATTGACTCTATACTTCCAACCAAACCTCAACCTGTAGTACCAGATCAACAACTATTAAAAGCCATGGATATCTCATTCTTAGCTCTCATCCTTACTCTCATCGGTTTAGCATTCATCACTTCAGCAAATCCACATGTGATAGCTCTAATCCTAGTAGCCATTTGTCTTTGGTTGAGTATCAGATGGTCAGTCCACCATCATAGCCTTATATCACCCATTTCATTGAACATTAATTTGTTGATTTTGGTTTGGTACTTTTTAGGTTTGTTGCTGAATTATCTAGATATCATCAAATTAATAAACCAATCGAAATCTCTTCTGATCAACTTATGAACCCATCAAATCTCAACTCAGAAACATCACAAAAACTCAAATCTAAATCAGAGTGATCTTTAGTTATTTCAAATTGGTAATCTTTATTATTATTCCTGAATAATTATACACTTTTCAGACCACATTATCCCCCAAAAAGACTTCAAATTGAGAAACCGATACATTACAAGGAAAAAAATACAAGAAACCCACATTAATCAATAACCTGAACCCACCTACCCCAAAACTTTCCAATCTCCATCCTAAACCCAACCCACCTTTCCTTCCTCACCAAACCAAACCATTCCGAATCTCAAGCACTCTTACTAGCTTCCCACAACTTCATTTTCTTTGTTGATTCTTGACCTACTTTTAAAATTTCTTTTTCCCATTCATCTAATCCATTTAGGAATTCATCGGTTTCTAAATTCAAATTATTATTCGTTCGATTCGATCGATCTTGATGTCCGGTTGGAAGTCTTGCAGCCAAATCGATGATTTCTTCTAATCTATCTTTCAATGTTTTATACAAAACCTTTCGTAATCCTAAATCTTCAATCCTACACCCCCCCACACAAAAAAAGAGACAATCGATGAGATCTTTCGGGATGATTTCCTTTAGGTTCTGATGAGTTATTTACATGGTTAATAAGACTTTACCAGATCCATACCAAGTTCCACCAGTACCAGAAGCTAAAGTACGTAGATTCACACTTTTGGCTGAGGCTGATAAGGCATTTCTGACTCGTGAATCAAATGCTTTTGGCATTTGAACTGATAAATAATCTTGATCATCTACTAAAAGTAAGGAAGTAAGCCAAAATGGAAGTTCAAGTGGACTATGTGGTAAGATCTATAACAACAAAAAACAGATCAAAATCATGAGTTAATTTCTCAACAGGAATTCTGGTTCTTTGGGGGGGAGTTACATACATCACGTTGATGGGTTCCTTCGAGATGACCCATGTTGGGAATCTTGACGTTGAAAGTACATGGGATTTTTTGACTTTCGGCTAGAAGTTGATCGAGTGAATAATAGTCATCCATTCTTTTGTTTGCGTTGGTTTGATAAGTTGATATTAGTTGATAGACTCGAAGGAAAGAAATCGCGTGGAAAGTTGAAGACTGCTCACTCACACTGGTCACTGAAAGTGGTGAGTTCATGGCGATATGCAATTACATATGTACATTGAGGGTCACGTGATATGTAACTTAACAAAACCTTAAGGTGTATTAAACTTCTAATAATTTAAAACCACAAGTTGAAAATTTGATGAGATTGAAATTTAGATTCTCAACAACAACAACAACCACTCCAACATCAACATCAACTTATTATAGAAAAATGGGAAGATCAGTACCATCTCATGCACCTAAGAGACCTAAACCATCGTTACGAAAATTGAAAGGAACAGTAAGGATTTTTCTTTGACATAGATTTCTTAAAAAACTTATTAAACTTTTTAATCATTCGAATTTGATGTTTTTTTCTTTTGTTTATATAGTCTGGAGCAGCTAAGAATTATGTGACTAGAAATCAAGCTCTTAAAAAATTACAATGTACTTTAGCAAATTTCAGAAGATTATGTATTCTCAAAGGTAAATAAAAAGTTTTTCTTATTTCACAATTACCTACCCCAAAAAAAAGAAACCAAATAAAACTAATTGTTTATAATTTGTTCTTTTTATTTCAAAAGGAATTTATCCAAGACAACCAAGAAATCGAAAGAAAGCTAATAAAGGATCTACTGCATCAGTTTCATTTTATTATTCAAAAGATATTGCTTATCTTTTACACGAACCTGTTTTAGAAAAATTAAGACAACATAAAGCTTTTGCTAAAAAACTTTCTAGAGCATTAGGTAGAAAACAAGATGGATTAGCTAAGAATATCGAATCGACTCATGAATCTTATCGAATTGATCATATTATTAAAGAAAGGTAAGCCGAGTCATCAATTTGTCTTTCAAAAAATAAAAGTTTAAACTAATGAGTTTTGTTTTTTTGTGGGGGGGGAACTTAGATATCCTACTTTTGCAGATTCGATTCGTGATTTAGATGATGCACTTTCACTCATCATTTTATTTTCAAATCTACCTTCAAATCCTCAAATCTCACCTAAAGTGATATCAAATTGTACTAGATTAGCAGCTGAATGGCAAACATATATCATTCGTACCAAGAGTTTAAGAAAAGTGTTTTTGAGTATTAAAGGAATTTATTATCAAGCTCAAATCGAAGGTCAATCGGTCACTTGGCTTGTTCCTTATGCATTCACTCAACGGGTCAGTCAAAAATCGTCTCGCTGATGTGTGTGTGTTTCCGTTCAAGAATTAATCTTTCTGGGTATTTTGTTATAGGTCCCATCCGATATCGATTTCAGAATCATGTTAACGTTCTTGGAGCTATACCAAACCTTACTTGGTTTTGTGTTTTTCAAATTGTTTCACTCAATCAATTTACTTTATCCACCTAAACTAGATTTCGAAAAGGACGAAGCAGGAGCCGGACTTGGAGCGCTTTTACTCGAACAAGCTGGTCAAAAACTAGTGGCTTCACCATCATCTGATCCACAAACCGATCTCACCGTTAAAGATGTGAAACAACAGATTCGAGAATTAGTGAAGAAACCGATTGAAGATTTACCGGATGAAGAAACACGAAATGAAGGACAAGAAAAGATTGAAGAAGATGAAGAATCGAAAGAACGAGCCGGATTGTTTTCAAATTATGTGTTTTTCATCTCACGTGAAGTGACAAGACCGATGTTAGAGTTTGTGATCAGATCGTTTGGTGGAGAAGTAGGATGGGATTCGATCTTAGGATCTGGATCCAACTTTCTAGAAACCGATCCTAGAATCACTCATCATATCATCGATCGTCCTACACTCTTAACCGGGCTAACTCAATTTCAATCTCAACGAGCTTTTGTTCAACCTCAATGGGTGGTCGATTGTATAAATCAATCTTCTCTTTTACCTACTGAACCTTATGGTCCTGGAAAAATCTTACCACCTCATCTTTCTCCTTTTGTTGATCATGAAGATTTACGTAAACAAGGTGGTTATATACCTGAAGGAGCTGAAGCTATTTCTGATGCTCAAACTAAAGATCAAGTAGAAGATGATGAAGACGAAGATGAGGATGAGGATGAGGATGAGGATGAGGATGATGAAATGGAAGTAGATCAAGAAGAAGAACAAAAGCTTACGAAGACTCAAAGCAAGAAACCGATCGATCGAAAGAGCAGACCAGGATTGATAGCAGCAGCTGAAGATCCAAATGATCCAACACTTTTACATGCAGCTGAAATTGAAGCAGAAGAACTTGGAATCTCACATGCTGAATTTGAAACACAACTAAAGAAATTGAGTAAACAAGCAGGACAAAAGAATCAAAAGATGCATAATCATGATGATGATAATAAAGAAATTAATGAAGCTATGTTGACTGGTAAACAAAGAAAATTGTATACCAAGATGAGTTTTACTAAACATAGAAGAGCAGAAGAAGTAAGTTTTTTTTTTCATTGATCATCACCTATCTCTTTAAAGAATTAAAAATAATTTACTGATTGATTGGTTTTTCGTTTTGTTTTTTTCTTGTAGAGAAATAAATTAGAAGCTAAGAAAAAAGCATTGGTGAATGGAAATAAGAAAAATGAAAGTAAAGTTAAAGAAAAAGGTAAAGGAAAGAAAACTTTGAAGAATTTGTAATATATATAAAAAACCCATACACATATATCTAGTCAATTCAATATTTCATTCAATATTTTTTTCCTTTGTTTAAGAAAGAGAGAGAGAGAAAGGAGATTAGTTTTTTGGGGGAATATACACATCATTTTTATTGGCTTTACATGTATCTTTTCTTGTGAGGATTGAGTTTGCGAAAATTTTCAGGTTTTCTTTGGGTTTGTTGGTCTGACTCTAGATCAATCAAAGAGGTTTGGAGTATCACATTGTTCTTCTCAGAGCGCGTGATTTTTGTTTAGGGCACGTTTGGTAGCGATTTTTAAAATAAACCCCAATTACCCCCGGGTACATTGCCCCGGGGCGAAGGAGCTTTTGTGCAAAATCGAGCTTTTTCAAAAAAAACTCCGTTTTGAGTACATTCAAAAAAAACTCGTTTGGTTGAACTTTCATTCAAACCCTGTTTACCACTTCTCACATCTTCTCGCACGTCACATCTCACCAACTGTATTCATCTGGATTCACCACCGATGTCCGATACAGATTCATCTGGAGACTTCAGACCGGAATGGCTGTCCTTGTCTGATGAGGACAGCGACGATGAGCTCCTCAATCTACTACTTGAGCACGCTCGGAACCGCGTGGCTCGAAGAGCTCTGCCAAGGAGACCGTATCACGACTCCGCTCTTCGAGGATTTCTCTACGAGCGAGAGTTGTTGAATGGTCATCCGGGAAGGTTTCGACAAGTTTGTCGAATGGACAAAGCCACGTTCAAAGGTGTCATGAAGATCCTTGGACCCCACCTCGAAGACACTATCCACATCTCTGCCAACGAGCAGGTGATGATATTCCTGTACATAGTTGGTAACACCTCTACCAACGCTACGGCTGCTGAGTGATGGCCACACTCCGGCGAAACTATTTCAAGATATTATAACAAAGTACTCGATATTCTTGAAAGCCTGAAAGATGAAATCATCGTTCAACCAGGGCCTGATACGCCAATCCCAGATGAAATCTCCAAAAGTACGAGGTACTCACCTTTCTTTGATGGGTGTGTTGGTGCCCTCGATGGGACTCACATTCCTGTGAGAGCTCCAGTCGCCGACCAAGCTCCCTACCGTGATCGAAAGGGTGATCTGAGCCAGAATGTTCTGGCGGCCTGCAATTTCGATCTCATGTTTTCTTTTGTACTCGCCGGTTTTGAAGGTAGTACTTCTGATCCTGACGTACTATATGCCGCAAGACACAATGGTGCCTTTGTTATACCAGAGGGTGAGTCTTTCATTTTCTTCAACTTATATATATATATCACTTAGGACTGTTTCCCATCCTAGGACGCTTCTATCTTGGTGATGCTGCCTACGCCAACGGTAATGGTATCTTAACACCATACCGTGGATTTCGCTACCACATTCAAGAGTGGGCTCGAGGCCGAACCGCACCACAAAATTACCAAGAATTGTTCAATTATTGCCATTCTCAACTGAGAATGATCATCGAACAAGACTTCGGAGTCTGGAAGATACGATTTGTGATTCTAGTCCTAATGCGAAGATTTCCATTACATCGACAAGGAAGTCTTGTAGTGGCACTCGCTGTTCTTCACAACCTCATCATGCGAGGTGGTGAAGATCAATTCTTTGGAGAATTTGATGAAGAACAACGTGAGCGAGATCGGGCATGGATCCGTCAAGCTCAAGACGATTTTGTTCCTGCGGTAAGGAATGATCGAGGTGCTGCAAATGCATTTAGAGATGAGATTGCGATGAGGATGTGGGCTCATTATCAAGCTCACAGAAATCATCACTGATTGAAATAGCTTTACATGTAGTAAGTCAAATTTTCGATTCTCTCCAATACAACATACTGACTATATCAACCTTTTATGTTGATTTTATTTCTCACCAGACAAACAAAAAAATATCAGAAAAACCTATATAACTCAATTTGTATTATTATTTCATTCAGCAAAACTGTATTTAGTATCATCGATAAGACATTCATATGGTCAACAATTTCATCAGCAAAAATGTATCTAGTATCATTGATAAAACATTCATAATAGATAAAAAAAACTGCTCTCTTTTGAGTCTGAATTAAAATTTGCATTGTAGTAATTATTTTTGAGTAATGATACATATTTTTTTAAGATGATCCTTGATTTTTTTCCCTAGCCTCCTTGATAACATTCACCTGTGCTTTGAGCCAAACCCAGCGCATCTTTGGATCTAGACCACCAAAGACAGCCGCTTTAGCCTCCTGTGATATGACATCAATCGAAATTAATCGGTCGTCTAAGTTGGGAAATTGATCTTTGCTGGCGGGGTTGAAGAGTTCCAGAGCCTTCTGTAAGTTTGGAAGCTTGTCGGCCTTGATGCGAGCTGCTTCGGTTATGGCTGAATTGAGCTGAGCAGAGCGATCTGCCTTCTCTTGAGCCTTGATAGCCAAGTTATCGGAAGCCGAAGCAATCGCAGTTGCCAGTGTGACTGGTTTGACCTCGCGAGCCGGCATTTTCTTCTTGATGTTCGAAACAGGGGTAGATTTTGAAGTCGAAGGCTTGGTACCTTCTTTTCTGATAGTAGAGACGGTGGTAGGGTTCTTTGGAGTTGGAAGATCGAGGTTTTGTGAGTCTGTTCCATCAATAACAATGGTATAGTCAGTTAGACTTGTATATCGATTGAAAAGTAGAAAATATCGAAAAATCGAAAATATAGCAACCTGATACGATTGCTTTACCTTTGCCTTTTTCAGTTGAAACTTCTTCATCTGAATCTGGAAGATCATTGAGGTCTCTTTTGGCTTGGGTCAATCCTTGTGCATCTACTTCATCATATCTGCTTTCTTCTTTGCTTTCTTCTAAATTATCATGATCTATAATTTCAATTTCCTCTTCCTCGTTATTCTCTGCCTCAACTTGTGTACCAGAACTTGTGCCAGTACGTAAAGCCCCAGCCGGTTTAGATCCATGAAGCATTGCATCCATTTCTTCGTAGTAGTCGAATGAATTGTTTCGAAGCTTCATCGCGTCCTTGTCTTTCTAAGAAAATCAAAACACGGTCAGCCGAGACAATCTCAAGAAGAATAGCAGGCAAAACAACTGACCTTGCCTACGTTCTCCCACCATTAATTTGGCATGTCGATCTTGCCACCAACCCATCCAACTCCAGAGGTCATTTTGACTTTTTTCATTCCAGTATAAGAACTCTTGCTCTAGATCAATAGCCGAAGAAAAAATAAAAGAACTTTGATTAAAATGATGAATCGATTTTGAATTTGATATCAAGACAAACAACTGACTGTGGTGTATAAATTTTTGATTTGTTCTCTATTCACCTTGTCTTCTGGATACGCAAGAGTGTATCTCTCGTGAACATTGGTGTAAGCCACGGGTTTCCAGTTGCCACCAATCATGTTACCATCCTCTTTTTCAGTTAAAAACTCGTTGAGTATAAAACGAATCTTGGAATCGGTCCAGACTGCTCTCGCGACTTTTGGAGCGTTCGGATCTTTCTTGGCTCGAGGCATGATATGAACAAGGAGGGTCGAAAGTCGCGATCGAACAACAAACAAAAAGGAAGAAGGTGGATGTTGGAAGTGGGAGAAGAGTGATGAAAACCGTTGAGAGGTGGTTGACGTCGAGGAGCCAGAGTATGATTTTGTTGACGTCGAGGTGGGTTGAAGAGTGTCGAAATGAAATTTGACCAAGTTCGAAAAGGAGTTTTACGAGTGGAAAAACTCCCTTTTTGCGGTTTTCAAAACGTACCTTTTAAACTCCTTTGAGGACGGGGAAGGAGTTTCTTTTGGGTACCGTAATCGCTGCCAAACGACTTTTTTTGAACAGTGTTTTTTCCAAATTTCAAGGGAGTTTATTCCAATAAACTCCCTACAAAAAGCGCTACCAAACGTGCCCTTATGTGAACAAGTTACTCAGGTGTGGTTTTATGTGGTCAAATAGGAACACATGAATACTACGGTTGTTGGTGCTACTTCCTACTTGAAGATCTTAGAGAATGATCTTCATGAGCATTTTCATCTAAACTATTTCAAGTCTAATGTCTAGTTGAACAAGAAACTTCAGACTGATGTCAATGAACTGAGGCAGAGTGAATAAAAAGTCACCCTGACCGAATGACATTGGGACCGAGCTAAGCCCGAGGTGTA
Organism: Melampsora larici-populina 98AG31; assembly: GCF_000204055.1. Classification (NCBI taxonomy): domain Eukaryota; kingdom Fungi; phylum Basidiomycota; class Pucciniomycetes; order Pucciniales; family Melampsoraceae; genus Melampsora; species Melampsora laricis-populina. The sequence goes on from NW_006768831.1 coordinate 73,305, forward strand.
AGTGTAACTGAGAGTATGATCGATGTGTATGTACAAAGTCTCATTAACGAGTCACGACCAAGTGACTTGCACACCACTGGCACCATCACTCAAACTAAGAACTTACGACCTTCTCACTCACTCGAGCCCTTCACTTTGCACTCTTTAACCCATCTCATCTCATTCCAACTCCTCTTTCTACCTAGACCTTTAATTCTTGATCAAAACACCAATCGAAACCCCCCAACCCAAAAAGAATCCATCAATTTCTTTGGACTTATCCCTATATGTCCCGTAATAGTTCACCTTCACACTCACGTCGAGAATCGACTAATAGTTTTACCAATTCGAATTCTAATTCAAACTCATTCAGACCTAGACCAACTGGTGTACCATCTTCTTCTGGTCCTGGTAACAATCTTACAGGAAATGGTGGTGGTGGTGGATCTCGTTTAAACCCATCTCGTGGTCCTTCACCTGGATTTCAAACTCCTCCGAACAGTGCACCTAATAATCTGACGATCGGTCCTCCTCGAAACATTGGACTCTTACTTGGATGTCCGATCAAATTGAAATTAGTAGGACCAGCAGGAACAGGAGCCTCAGGAGGAACGAATTCGAATGATAGATGGGTAGAAGGAAAAGTATGGTGTTATGATCCATTACCAGGTGTGATTGTATTAGAATGTCCAGGTAGTAGTCCTACAAGTACAACAGATCTTCAATCAGGAAAAGGTAAACAAACTTATCGAATGATTAAAATGAATCAAATCAAAGAAGTTCAAATTGGAGATAAAAACAATATGGACAAAATCGAAAGTTCTACAACAACTTCATCTATTGTAGATAAGATTCTTGAACCACTCAAACCGATCAATATCAATGCTGTGGAATTACGTGAAGCTACTGCTATTAAGAATGATGATGCAAGAAGAGCTAGGATTGGTCATGGGGTTTCGAGATGGGGACAAGAGATCTTTGATGCACTTGGAAAAACGTAAGTGATGATCGATTCAACTCAATCAATCTCAAGACGAATAGCTTCTCAATCCTAACTTTTTGGTTCATCTTCTTTCAGTTTACCCGTTCGATGGCATCAAACTTCAATTGTGATTCTAGATGACGTTCTCTTACCTGGACCACTATACCGACCAGAAGATGCGAAATCCAATAAAGAAGCTAGATTACAAAGAGTAAGAACGGTCTTGGAAGGAGAAAGGATTAGATTAAGGGCAACAGAAGAAGGAAAATCAATGGAAAAAGAAGCGGAAAGATTATCTAAAACTAATCAACAAACTACATGAGATTAACTTGAAGAAGAAAAAGATTTTAGATCATTTGAAGCTTTTTTTGCCTTGTTGTTGTTGTTGTGTGGATTTTTTGGGATGGGTTAGGCGGCTTGGTGAAAGAGAGTTTTGTTCAGCTATTGAATTACCCTCTTACTTGTTTTTTTTAGGAGACGGTGAGAATGAGATTGAGAATTAAATGATTAGAGGATAAATCAGAATTCCAGTCTTTGAGAAAGTACTAAAGAATACAACCTTTGATGAGGCAAGATGAGTCACACGTCTTTGTGATGATATCTATCTGAATGAATTGGATTCTGTCTGAGTGTTTTTGATGTTCTTTAGTCTGATGAAGATTCTCATTCGAATCCTGGGATAATTGGATTCACTGACTCCTTAGGGTTAGGGGAGACCTCAAAAAGCTGTAGGGAAGTGCAAATGATGCAGGCTTGAAAACATCTTGGTATCTGATTTGTAGAACCCCCCTTCAATCTCTTGGACTCTATATTTGATTTCAGATGGTTTACATATTTACGGTACTCAAAGTTGTGTATACAGCCAAAAGTATATTTTAATTTTTTTGCCCGCCAAAAAAAAGTATACACAACAAAGTATACACGAAGTATACACAACTTTGAGTACCCTAATTGATCAGTTATGCATATATGCGGAAATAGGCCAAAATACATAGCATTATGCATTTTTGCAGGTTATGAGCTAGGCTTCAAGACTTAGGGCTCAAGGTTTATGCCTAACTATGTACGTTTTATCCTGTATTTTGAGTAAAAGCTATGCAATTGGGCTTCTAAGACTCGGTTTTTTTGGGTTTTGACTTATGCATTATCATTTTTGACAAAATTATGCAATAAATCCAACTTTTAGCCCGCACCAAGTCGGGGGAAGTCCTGGCCTATGCAAAAAGGCTGATTATGCAGTTGCGCGGGTATGCAATTGCGCGGGTTTGACTGTATAGTTCTTGTATAGTTTTCTGTGTATAGTTTTTTTTGGCAGGGAAAAAGAAGCCAAAAGTATATTTTAATTTTTTTGCCCGCCAAAAAAAAGTATACACAACTTTGAGTACCCTAATTGATCAATATATTTCCACCCTCCATACATAAACAGCTAGCCAGCAAGAAAAGTCATGCTAGATAATATCTTCATATGGTTATGAGAAGTGCTTGAAGTATATCTGGCTTGAATATTTCTTATCCTCAGGTCAAAAAACTAGTTTAGTTGTCTTGGGGCCTAACACTTCTTCCTTTTGATACTAGTCAAGAGCTGGTCTCAGTTCCTTATGTATTTTTGATTTATGACAGTGTAAGTGGAGACAGAAGCAGAACAAGGAAAGGAAACCATGAGATTTGTATAAGACTTACAAAGACAAAGCCTCTGATAAGAACATGGGGTGGCTGATCTCTACATTAGAGATTTATGGCCGGTGGTTCAGGAGATTGATGGATAGTAAAGAAGGAATAGCGTGCATAGTCTAATGATTTTAAACCATTAGGTGATCTTGATCTAAGATAGTTTATAGATGAATGTGTTCTGCACAGGACTTTCAAGGACATTCTAAGAGAACTTAAGAGAGTCAAAAAAGTTCTAGGAGTAAAACACCACTCTAGAAATGGGCCTGCCCTTCATTCCGCTCATTTGTCACTTGTACCAACTCACAAAAATACGCTTTTGAACTTGAATTGATGAGTCTTTTGAATTTCCATATACACTATTGTCATTCTAACCAGAGAAATCATAAACAGACAGAAAACACAATCAAGAACAAGGAATCGAAAAAAAAGAAAATATATAACAGTTAAGAAGGGGAAAAAACATATAGCCACTCGAACCAAATATGATCAATGAAAAAATGTAATCTTAACACAAGATCTTGAACTTCATAAACTCAAATGAACAATTGAGTGACATATGTGGAAAGAGACAGATGAGACAACAAATCATACGATACAGTATAAAGATTATCTATTTTTTTCAAGCATGGAGTGTGGGTGTGACATTGAAGAATAAAGATAAATCCCTCTGATCCCAATGTTTACGATTAAAAGCTCCAAATCGACCATTATTGTAATAAAATAATAAATGACTCTTGTTTGGGATATAAATGTAATAGTTATTGTAGATAGTAACAGGTGGACCGTTTAGAATGTTACTATAACCACGTGGGATGACTGGAATATGTTTTGTAAAGTATCGGTGACGAGGAATATAATCTTGGACTGAGATACATTGATTTTGACTAAAAACACAAAAGTGATCTTGATAATTCACGACTTGATATCCATTAAAAGTATAAATCTTTAAAACTCTATCGTAAGTCCAAGTAGGTCGAACAGTTAAGTCTTGTCCTAGTTCTGCGAAGAACTTTTCGGTAATTTGACCTTTTGCCACTATTCCATCGACAACTGTGAATGAAAAATTACTATGTGTCAGCACTGAGTCCTATATGAATGATGCCTCGAGGCTAAGTGTAATCTTTACCTTGAGTAGACGTAGGATTAAAATCTGCAGTTACAAATAAAGTCAGCTTTCTTATCAATCTAACAGATGACTTTAAGAGTAAAACTTACCCGTAGCGTAACCGGTGCCCAGAAGAGCTACTACAGTAAAAATGATGAGTGACTTTAGAGCAACATACATTTTATGAGTCCGACGGATGAAGGTGAGGATGACTTGAGTTGAGGAATAACAGTAGAGCTGATAATGAGATGAAGAGGGTCTTTATTGATTGGAATCAGAGAATGCGGAAGAAGCAGATGAAGTGTGATGGTATGAGAGGTTGGAAGTCGAGTCAAACCCCTGCCCTCTTATAGGTAAGTTATTGGTGGACATAATCATCATCTGCAGAAATTTGCAAGTTGGTATGTAGAACTAATCAAGTGTCCACCGAGGAAGTATGGTAGCTTTGCTTGATCGAAGATGATGAACTGATTTTTGAACACGGTTTTTTTGGACCGCGTTGGACCAGTTGTTGATCGGATCCGCTCCTCCTTTGACTCCAAGACACCTCATGATATGATCGCTTCAGAATGAAGAGACCAGATGCGCTAACTCGATAGACTGCAAGTCACACTGATCTTTACTGATTCCCTCATCCTCCTCATATGTTCGTTCAAGCCTGTATGGACATAGTTCCTTAGTACATACACGCCGGGACTTATCGAGAATTTTTATCCAAGCTGAACCTAAGGAGATCCTCACACGCTCACAAGATGCTCGTAAATGAATGAAAGAAGGCAATTCTGCTCACCTTTACGAGTGCTAGAGTATGTTCTTAGTTGCAAGTTGCTCACTTAACATACATAGTTCTAAAATTGTATTATTCTTTTTTGGTGTTTGTGTTTACCATGATTCTGATGAACAAGAAAACTTGAAGGCCTACTGCTCATACATGCTCTCAGGCGATTTGAAAAAGAAACGTTCCTACTTTTCATCAGCTGAAGCCTGGCCTCCTTCAACACCCCTCCTATCCCACCTTCTGCTCTTGGTTCATTTGCCAAGAAACATATGTGGAACTAACGGCAGCGGTGGTATAACAACCTCTAACAACGGTAAATAGTAAGCCAGCTCAAACACAAAGAGTCAAAGGCAGGTTTGATGCTCGGACCAAATAAATGCTATTCAAAATCCATCAAGTGGGAGTGCCACTCTAGGAGAGTATTGAGAAACCTCGCTGGAGGAACAAGGCTTGTGTGAGGCTGTATCTGTATTGACATTCGAGTACGATCACATGTCGTCGCACATCGTAAAAGTAGAGTGAGTTTCATTTTTCACGTTTTTCCAACCCAACGGGTAGATCGGGATTCTGGATTATGGCTGAGAATTCTCGGAGCTCAGCTTAGCTTAACTAAGCCCCTCGCGCGGCCGCGTCCGCGCCCTCGAAAGAGGGGCTTATGACTAAAACGGGTTTTTTGGCTGTGTGACTCCATGTTTTAAGTACCCTTATGTTGTTT